>NC_060139.1:43123235-43423235 GCF_021461385.2 Schistocerca piceifrons | reverse complement strand
ACACATTCACCGAATCTGATGTCCCCGGATTTCTTTCTGTGGGGAAAGTTGAAAGATATTTGCTATTGTGATCCACCAACAACGCCTGACAACATGCGTCAGCGCATTGTCAATGCATGTGCGAACATTATGGAAGGCAAACTACTCGCTGTTGAGAGGAATGTCATTACACGTATTGCCAAATGCATGGAGGTTGATGGACATCATTTTGAGCATTTATTGCACTAATGTGGTATTTACAGGTAATCACGCTGTAACATCTTGCATTCTCAGAAATGATAAGTTCACAAAGGTACATGTATCACATTGGAACAACCAAAATAAAATGTTCAAACGTACCTACGTTCATTATTTTAATTTAAAAAACCTACCTGTTACCCATTGTTCGTCTAAAATTGTGAGCCATATGTTTGTGACTATTACAGTGCCATCTATCACAAAGCGAAAAAATTGGTGCAACTAAACCATTCATATTTCTTTACGTACTACATGAATATGTAATAAAAAATGGGCGTTCCTATTTTAAAAAACGCAGTTGATATCCATTTGACCTATGGCAGCACCATCTAGCAGGCCAACCATAGTGCCATCATTTCCCCCTCCAAGTTAGACAAGTTTCATTCTTTGTAGTTTATTCGTTTGACCCTTATTTCGTGAGTTATTTGGCCTGGTCACGATCAATGGACCACCCTGTATACTGCGAACAATGGATGAAGAGCAACTGGCTGATTCCATGTTTCTAAATTTCTGGAAAGCATTTGACATGGTGCCCCACAGCAGGCTGCTAATGAAGGTATGATAGTATTGGTTAAGTTCACAGGTATGAGAGTAGCTCGAAGGCTTCTGAAGTTGTAGAGCCCAGTATGTTGGCCTCGACAGTGAGTGTTCTTCAGTGACAAGGGTATCATCGGGACTGCCCCAGGAAGTGTGATGTTGTTGTTGTGGTCTTCAGTCCTAAGACTGGTTTGATGCAGCTCTCCATGCTACTCTATCCTGTGCAAGCTTTTTCATCTCCCAGTACCTACTGCAACCTACATCCTTCTGAATCTGCTTAGCGTATTCATCTCTTGGTCTCCCTCTACGATTTTTACCCTCCACGCTGCCCTCCAATACTAAATTGGTGATCCCCTGATGCCTCAGAACATGTCCTACCAACCGATCCCTTCTTCTGGTCAAGTTGTGCCACAAACTTCTCTTCTCCCCAATCCTATTCAATACTTCCTCATTAGTTATGTGATCTACCCATCTAATCTTCAGCATTCTTCTGTAGCACCACATTTCGAAAGCTTCTATTCTCTTCTTGTCCAAACTATTTATCGTCCATGTTTCACTTCCATACATGGCTACACTCCATACGAATACTTTCAGAAATGACTTCCTGACACTTAAATCAATACTGGATGTTAACAATTTTCTCTTCTTCAGAAACGCTTTCCTTGCCATTGCCAGCCTACATTTTATATCCTCTCTACTTCGACCATCATCAGTTATTTTGCTCCCCAAATAGCAAAACTCCTTTACTACTTTAAGTGCCTCATTTCCTAATCTAATTCCCTCAGCATCACCCAACTTAATTAGACTACATTCCATTATCCTTGTTTTGCTTTTGTTGATGTTCATCTTATATCCTCCTTTCAAGACACTGTCCAATCCATTCAACTGCTCTTCCAAGTCCTTTGCTGTCTCTGACAGAATTACAATGTCATCGGCGAACCTCAAAGTTTTTATTTCTTCTCCATGAAGTGTGATAGGACCACTGTTGTTCTCCATAAACGAAAATGATTTGGTGGACAGAGTGGAGGGTCATCTGCAGTTGTTTGCAGATGATGCTATCATGTACAGTAAGGTGTCAAAGTTGAGTCACTGTAAAAGGATATAAGATGATATAGACAAAATTTCTAGTTCATGCAATGAACAGCAGCTAGTTCTAAATGTGAAAAAATGAAAGTTAATGTAGATCACCATGAAGAACAAATCTGTATTGTTTGGATCCAGTATTACTAGTGTCCTGCTTGGCACAGTCAAGTCTTTTAAATATCTGGGTGTAAAATAGCAGAGTAACATGAAGTGAAACGAGCATGTGAGAACTATGGTAGGGAAAGTGAATCGTCAACTTTGGTTTATTGGGAGTATTTTAGGAGAAAGTGGTTCACCTGTAAAGGAGACCACATATAGGACACTGGTGCGACCTATTCTTGAGTACTGCTCAAGTGTTCGTGATACGTACCAGGTCAAATCAAAGGAAGACATCAAAGCTTTTCAGAGGCAGGCTGATTGATTTGTTACCAGTAGGTTGAACAACACACAGGTGTTATGAAGATGCTTCAGAAACTCAAATGGGAATCCTTGGAGGAAAGGTGACTTCTTTTCAAGAAACATTATTGAGAAAATTTAGAGAACCAACATCTGAATCTGACTGTCCAAAGATGTTACTGCTGCCATCATACACTGCAGCTAAGGACCACAGACATAAGATTTGTGAAACTGGGGCTCATATGGAGGAATATAGATAGTCATTTTCCCCCTCACTCTATTTATGAGTGGAACCCATAAGGAAATGACTTTAGTGAGTCATGCACTGTACAGTGGCTTGCGGAGTATCTACGTAGATGTAGATGTAGGTGTAGGTGTAGGTGTAGATATAGATATAGACAGAAATATTAATTAACTAAAACCATAAAAAAAGCAAATGTAATTAGATTTTTAAAAAATGATTGCCAATTCTTGCATAAGAAATTAACTTTAAGCCATAAAGAGTTCAATGCTTTACATGACAAAATTCATACAACGTAAATTCTTTCACATATTAATAAGGCAATCAATCAAGCAAACATAACATCTGAAAATTCAAAAACCTTAAGAAAAATTGCAACTTACTCTCTTCACTAATACTCCTCCTAGTTTTCTGACTGGAAGTGTTACCAAATTGTGTAGTAGGAGGCTGGAACTCAGAGCCAAACCTTCTGTTTGGTTGTTTGGTTGGTGATTCAGGTAGTCCATTTGGTGGTGTTTCTGGCTTTCTGTAGGAATGAAAAATCCACTTTAGCTACGAACAATGCGACACAGCAGTAACAGTTATTGAAAAAGCATATATCTTATGATAATATACAGAAATATGTAGATTTTGTAAATTTATGACTTTTCAACAATGAGAATTACAACAGAATACACTTCATATTAGTTGCCAAACAATGGAAAATCCAGGATGAAATGTAGCAATATTATGAAACGGAAAGTTGCTACTCACCATGTAGCGGAGGTGCTGAGTCACAGATATGCACAACCAAAAGAATGTCACAAATAAATAAAGCTTTTGGCCTTTAAGGGGCCTTTGTCAACAATAGACATAGACATAGACATACACAAAACACAGAAACAGCTCTCTCTCTCTCTCTCTCTCTCTCTCTCTCTCTCTCTCTCACACACACACACACACACACACACACACACACACACACACACACACACACGCACGCACGCACGCAAGCGCCCGCGCGCGCCCGCACACACACACACACACACACACACACACACACACACACACACACACACTTGGAAAGCTTTATTTATTTGTGCCTATCTGCAACTCAGCATCTCCACTATACGGTGAGTAGCAACTTTCCTCTTCATAATATTGTAATATTAGTTGTATGTGTTTTATATTTAGATGCCAGTCTAAGATGAACAGCCATTTAGAAAAATTAATATGATGTTTCCCTTTAACACCTCATTTGAAAACAGATCGGCAAATAATTTTGGATTGTTTATTCACCAGGAATCTTCAATAACAAATAAAACTAACTGAGTCCTGTTTATAGCAAAGTATTTCATTTGAAAATCAACTTCAGGGCTACAGGGCTTTGGTTTGACACATCAGTTATCTTCCCTGAAGTACTGCAGAGTGTATACCAAGCCAACATTGTGTAAGTCCTATTTTAACATTCCTGTTCAAATGTTCATTATGTTGCGTTATAACTAAATTGCTTATAAGTTATGTAGTGTATTCTCCATTTTTAATGACAGTATGAGGGAAGACAACTACTCACTGCACAGTAGATTATTTATTTTGCCTGAAATGATTTAGGAAAACCACAGAAAACCTAAATCAGGTGAGTAATTGTCTTTATTCATTCCATTATTTGTATTCCATCACTGATTTTCAAACGCTATAGTGCCTTCCTCTATTTCATATATTTCTATGCACTATTGTTATGGCAACTGTACTATTCATTCACTCAGTCATTCCTTAATTATGATCTGACAATCACATAATCCAAGAGATTCTACTGGAATTTGGCACAAACCAAGGTATAAACAAACATGGTGAAGCAGCAATTAGGAACTGAATTACTAACTGCTATCAACTATTTATGTTTACTTGAGCTAAATTTAACACAGTAAAATTAACAAGAAACTTTTGCTTTGAAAAAGGTTGTAGCTTCCTTAATTACACTATGTAGTTGCTGCTGATCTACTTCTAGCTTATTATGAATAGGACCACAGTGCTTTTCCTCACCGAACAACAGTTCTCTTTGAACACTTATTACTATTCTCACTACATGATTTGGAGCACTGTACGTTTTCATCAAATGATGTGTGCTGTGTGTGTGTGTGTGTGTGTGTGTGTGTGTGTGTGTGTGTGTGTGTGTTTGTATTTTGTTGGTGTCCAACAGCGAGGCAATCAGTGCCCTTACACTTATCAAAAGAAATTAATGTGGAGATAAACTAAGATTGTTGTACACTCATGCACTTGAAATGACCATACAGTCACACTATCCCACATGCTCCAAAACCAATTAGGAGAGAAAGTAACTATACATGAAATTAAAACACAGAAATCGAAACACAGAAGAGCTAAGAGAAAATGCAGAGTAATGTGACTGGCTGACCCTTACAAAAAACTTGGGTGAGCCAGTCACAATGTTGACACACTAAACACATCTCCCTAGAATCTTGTTAAAAATGTTGGACAATTTACAAAACTTTAAACACATTCTTTGGAACATTGCTTAAAATAGAAGGCAGATCTGTCAGCAAACCCACCATAGTCTGCTAGTCGGCAAATAATAATGCAGTGCAATAAATTGTAGTTGTGATGGGGCTGTGGTTTATGTGAAGACAAGTAAGAAGGACCTTATCCCATCGACATGGCTGAAAAGAAGTACGTCACGGCCAAGTTGTGGGCTTTACTACATAGAGCTTCTTGTAAGTCACTTCCAGCCACTTGTCTTCCCCTGGACACATGACCTTGTACCCCAACAGCAAGGTGACAGTATGCAGGGAGATGGCACGCTGAAGTACCCACAGATCATGACATGCCTTCTTGGCTGCTTGATCTGCCCTTTCATTCCCCGCAATTCCCATGTGCCCAGGGACCCAACATTGTAGTTGGAGTATGGCATCCTGGATATTCTGGATGACTTTATCCGCTGGGTACAAACTTGGAGAGAGTAAAGGATGCTCAGAGAATTTGAACAGACAAGAAATTTAGCACCGAAAGAATGTTGCATCTGCTCCAGTGCCTGCAAGATCACATGTAATTCTGTGTCAAAGATGGTAAATTCCTGAGGCAGTACTACCTTGAGGGCGTGATCTGGAAAAATGACAGAGTAACCAACAGAGTCTCCCTGCTTAGACCCATCCATAAAGACAGCTACATAGTTGCAGTGTACATATAAAATGTCTGTAAATATTGAACTAAAAACAGAAGCAGGAATACAATCTCTCCTGTACTGCACTAAATCTAAAATGACACTGGGTCTCTGTAGTAACCAGGGCAGCAGGTGGTTAAAACCCTGGATTTAGGGTTGTACTTGCTCCACACTGAATGACTCCAGCGCACACTGCACACGGATCCCAAATGGCTGTGTGGCTTGGGGACAGTTGAAGAAAAGGTGTTCCAGAGGCAGATGAGCAACAGTACGGTGTGTGGGTGGAGTCGGAGCTGCAAGGAACTTACATGCCTGATGCAGCATGAGGAGCTGCTGCCAGATGGTAAGTGGCAGTTCCTTGACATCAGCATAGAGGCAGGGTATGGGGTTGGTCTTATAAGCACCCGGGGCCAGCTGAATCCCCTCATGGTGGATAGGCTCAATGATTGACGGTCTTGCTGATCCATACACCATGTAGCCACAGGCTTGCTATGAACACACCAAAGCTCTATAAAACTGGAGCACATGTGCCCATCTGCTCCCCAAGACCTGCGGCTAAAGCACTTTAAGATACTCAGTGTCTTGAGGGTTCTGGCTTTCAGGTCTCTTGGGTGAAGCAATAATGGCAATTTTGAGTAAAAAATGTGGCTCAGAAACAGCACTGAGTCTCTAAAATGTCCAAGTCAGGCAAATTAAAAGAAACAATGAGAATTATTAAAAGAAACATACACACTTATCTGCAGAAAACTGAAAACCCATCTTTGCAACCCACTTCCCTAACCTCTGCACTGTAAATTGCAACTGACTGCTTGCTGTTGCAACACTGTAGGAGGAACAGAAAACAGCAAAACCATCCACAAATAAGGAGCAGTGTACAGGAGTCCTTACCATAGACGTGATATCATTTACAGCCATGGCAAACAGGGTAACACTTAAAACACTGCCTTGAGGGACACCTTTCTCCAGCTCAAAACAATCTGACAGCGAGGTGCCAACTCAGGTCCGGAAAAACTGTTAAGACCGTATGAAGAGAGGGAGGTGGCTACGAAAGACCCATTGATACAGTTGTGCAAGAATACGGTGTCTCCATGTATTATAATACGCCTTATTGATGTCGAAGAATATACCAGTACAATGATGGTTGAGTAGGAAAGACTGCTGAATAGCTGTTTCTAGCAGGGTCAAGTTGTCGATAGTGGACCGAAATCTCTGGAATCCACACTGAGAGCAGTTAAGGAGTTGTCTGGTCTTTAACAACCCGACCAAAAGACTTAACCATTTGCTCCAGAAGACAGTTAACCATTTGCTCCAGGGCCTTTCCTACACAGCTTCTTAAGGTGATACCCCTGTAACTACTGGGAGATGTTTGGTCCTTTCCCAGTTTCAGGAGAGGTACCAGAACTGCCTCCCTTCTTGAGTTGGAGAGGTTACCTTTCTACAATATAAGATAAAAATGTTTGAGGTAGATTTCTCTGACAGTGCTGATTCGAGCTACCACATGGAGAAAGGATACCTACATCACCTGAAGTTTTTGCAAAATGTTCAGGCAGTGTCTGAGCAATGTCTATGGGCTTCATTTGGAGACACCCCTGTTTCAGCATTGCTGCTATTGGTGAAAGACTACCTTTACTGGAAATCCTCCTGATGGCTTCCAATACTTTTGTAGAACAAGTGGAACCTTAATGGAGTCTAGGAACGCTTACCATGACCGTTTTTTGCTCACCTTAATGATGTGCCGAGCCTTGGCTCTAGCGACTCGAAAGGCAGTGCGGTTGTCTGCTGTCAGGCAGTATTTACACCATTGAAGAGCCACACATCTGACCCAGATGGCTGAACAGCACTCTTCTGTGCACCAAAGTACAGGCCACCTCCTAAAGGACTGAAAGGCTGTGGTAGAGAGAAGTCAGCGGCATGATCAATCATAGCCGTGATGTTGTCCACCCATTTCTGGATGCTGTCATGGTGTTCAAACACAGTCAACTGGCTGAAAAGGGTCCAGTTAGCCCTGCCAGTCATCCATGTCGGTGGCTTCTGTTCCAGCAATGCACCATCCAGCAGGTGACTGCAGATTGGGAAGTTGTCACTGGACTGAAGGTCATCAATGACCTCCCATGAACAGAGTCAGCAAGGGCTGGAGAGCAGAGAGATACGTCAATGGCCGAGAATGACCCAGTAGCAGCATAAAAATGTGTGGGAGTACCAGTGTTTAGGATGCACAGCTCTTGAGATGTCAGGAGGCTCTCCAAAACCTGACCCCGAGGGAAAGTAGAGGTCAAGGCCTACACGAAATGAGCACTGAAGTCTCCCAGGAGGAGAAATGGTCGAGGGAGTTGTTCCACAAGATCTGTGAAAGCCTCAGAGCCTACTGCATCCAGAAGAGATAAATACAGAGAGCAAACCATAAGCCACCCAAGTGCATGAATTTCAACTGCTACTGCTTGCAGGTCAGGGGGAGAGCAGAAGAGTGGTGCACATTAGTGACAAACACTGCAACCCCTCCCTTTGCTCTTTTCCGCAATAGGTCATTCTTGTACAAAAGCGTATGCCCCCTAGCACGGGGATGTCTGCATTTTTAAAATTCATTTCTTGTGAACACAAGCACAAGGCATGTGCCTGTTTTAGAAGTTTCAGTTCCTCCAAATGAGTCCTTAACCCGTTCATGTTCCACAGAAGTATAGGAGTCGTGCCACTAGTGTGGTTTTAATGTACCTCCACCTTTGCATGGGGGAGGTGAAGCACTTGTAGAGTGAGAGCAAGTGGAGGGGCTGCCTGGATCAGAGGCATCTAACTCCATGACATCCTCCTCATCAGTCACATATGCCAGAGTGATTTCTGATGATGTGGTGCCCAGGACAGCTTATGACCTGAACATTGGATCCTTTCCCTGCGCCCTGTCCCATTGAGGATGAGGGGTAAAGGGATGCTGAGGGGCACTGTTTGATATGTACCTTTTATGTATTTATTATCGTTTTTTGCATATAGTCACCAACTGGTGACTTTTGACATGTCATACCATTTTTATACAATTTTTGTACAAACAGTAGGAATTTGCAATTCACATGTATAAGAAGCCTCTTACGGGTGACATACTTGGCAATGTATGGTACAGTACTTCATAATGCAACATACACTTGTTACATAGCATAGGTATTTGAATTTACAGCATCTTGTTGCAAAAATAATATATTTCAAGATTTTAAACATGGCTGCAGCAGCAACTGTTAAAATTCTTCACAATAAAGGATGGCAGCCAAAAACAGTTGCAGGATAGAATTTTTTTTATTGAAATTCTTGACCAAGGTTTCGGTACATATAAATATACCTTCATCAGAAGTAAAACTTCTAAAATTACATCATGCACTGGAGAATAATAAAACAATTATGTCAAAAGGCGTCGTCAGTAATTAAAATATCATCTCCATTTGTACAACATGTGTAATGGGCACAGGATCAAAGCGAACAGTTTAACAATGTTACTTCGCCTATGAACTGTTGAGACACACAGTTGAGACACACAAGCTTGTGTCTGTGTCTGTATGTGTGGATGGATATGTGCGTGTGTACGAGTGTATACCTGTCCTTTTTTCCCCCTAAGGTAAGTCTTTCCGCTCCCGGGATTGGAATGACTCCTTACCCTCTCCCTTAAAACCCACTTCCTTTCGTCTTCCCCTCTCCTTCCCTCTTTCCTGATGAGGCAACAGTTTGTTGCGAAAGCTTGAATTTTGTGTGTATGTTTGTGTTTGTTTGTGTGTCTATCGACCTGCCAGCGCTTTTGTTCGGTAAGTCACCTCATCTTTGTTTTTATATATAAATTTTTCCCACGTGGAATGTTTCCTTCCATTATATTAAGTATCTTTTGGATATAACACGGTTCATGGCTGGAAGCTACTCTCCCAGTTTGCAGAATGCATTGTTAAAGATTAATACAGATCCAAATATTCATTGCAAGATCACAGTGTATCATTAAAAACAGTCACTGAGTAAACTCTTGGACATGCAATTTAGGAAAAAGGCAATATATTTTCTGACTAGTGACGGATGCTAAATCATCTGCAATACACTTTCCCATTTTTTAGCAAACAGATCTTGCAATTTTATAATCATCTGCAGACTGAAAACAGATTCCAGTAGCCTCTCTTTTATCAGATTAAGTAATTAGAACTACATTTATCTATTGTTGTAGTGGTACATAGCAACACATTTCATTTTCCTTTCACTAGACTGATGAAAGATATGCATGTAAAAAAACACGACTTTAATCATTAGTAGTGTAAAGAGCATACACTGTACCCAGTTTGTTGGACTCTATGTGCAGATGTGAGAAAGAAAAATGTGGGCACAGCACAGAAACTGACAATGGATAGGTAATTTGAACTGGACGGCGAGGGGTCACTTCCACTTTGCAGTTGTGCCTTGGGGGTGCTGTGAAACCAGAGAAGAAAGAGGCCTGATGGCAGTGGTTGAGTACTAAAGAAAAGTGAATGTTGTTATATAGACACTCTGCCATGCTATCGCACATGAAGTATGAACTTATGGTTTTGGTCAAGCATTGAAGCATAATATATGAACATGTTGTCTGGAAAACTTTGTTAATTAGCAGTTTTTGTGGGTTGAAACCTTATTTGAATGTATGTAGGAGAATTATGGAAACCATGCTTTGTGATTTTGAAGTGAGTTGTTTAAATGTAGAAACTATCTTGTAGCCCTCGCCCCTCTGCAATCAGAAAAGAAGTCAGCAATCAAACATGTGGCACTGCATAGCAGAACCACAACATTGAGAGAAAGCAAGATGTTGACTGGGAAATTTGGAAAAGTAGGTAACTTATTACAGAGAACAAGTAAAGACTTGGCATCTCGCAATGAATCGATCATATAAAAATCAACCCACAACAAGAAAAATACCTCTTTGTTAACTGGCTTTTTAAAAATTACAATTAAAAATATACATTTCTAATTAACTGAACAGTGAAGTGAGGTTCTTTTCAATGTGAACATTTGGATACAACAGTTAAGGATACTGAATTATACTGTCCAGTTTGCCAAAATACGATATTATTTTTCAATAACACTGCTGTAACTATGACATCGAGTATAGATTTAAGTGTCAGGAAGTCGTTTCTGAAAGTATTTGTATGGAGTGTAGCCATGTATGGAAGTGAAACATGCACGATAAATAGTTTGGACAAGAAAAGAATAGAAGCTTTTAAAATGTGGTGCTACAGAAGAATGCTGAAGATTAGATGGGTAGATCACATAACTAATGAGGAGGTATTGAATAGAATTGGGGAGAAGAGGAGTTTGTGGCACAACTTGACAAGAAGATGGGACCGGTTGGTAGGACATGTTCTGAGGCATCAAGGGATCACAAATTTAGCATTGGAGGGCAGCATGGAGGGTAAAAATCGTAGAGGGAGACCAAGAGATGAATACACTAAACAGATTCAGAAGGATGTAGGTTGAAGTAAGTACTGGGAGATGAAGAAGCTTGCACAGGGTAGAGTAGCATGGAGAGCTGCATCAAACCAGTCTCAGGACTGAAGACAACAACAACAACAACTATGACTGCTAATTACTCTGAAACTAAATGAGATTAGAAGCTGGTAACATATTTTTGACAATAGCTGTGTAAATGCTACCATCCTTCACACAGCTTTTTTTATCTACTTATCAGTAAGCTAACCATCAGGTATATGTTTACATACGAATGAAGTTTGAAATTACTGGTATTTGTAATTAATGCGGTTTGTAGGTAATGTAGTAACACCAATGAATTCTAACTAAAAGAGTGAATTTAATGGATAATAAAGTTAAGTTGGATAAGCCCATAAGTTAATATTAGAGATTTTGGATAATGTGCTCATGCCAAATAAATAATATTGAAAGCTGTAACAGGAGTAAAAAAACTACAAGGTTTGTTACAAAGGGAAGACTCAATCCTTGCAACAAAGCTGTTATTAATACTGCAACAGTTCCATTCACTGTTTATGGTCAACACAATGAAAAACATCGCCGAGGTTACAGAGTAAACCGGAAAGATTTTTTTTTTCCAGGTCCACCAGGTTTCCAAGCATGGTACCATTAATAGGGACCCATTTACATAATGTAACTGACAGGCAGTTAAAAGTTATGAAGTGAAAAATGAGAAGTATGTAATATCAGAAAGTACTCCCCCCCCCCCCAACAGAAATTATTTGCCTTCAGAGATATCCTGATGTGAATAAATAGATAAACTTGATTTTAATACTGATACCTGAACGCAGTAATTTCTGTAGCACTTCTGGTTAAGCAGTCCAATAAGGACTCAGTGTTGTGTACTTTCAGTGCAGTTGTATTTTCAGTTAATAGTACAAGATGCAGTCGGCAGTTATCATGACTGTTCAGTAAGTTAAGGCATGTTCAGGCAAAAGAATATTTAGTTAGTTATTATATGAAGTCTGTAATATGTGGTTTCACAATGTGGTTCTATTTAACCCTTGAGCAGGCACGCCAACTTGTGTAACAAGTGGGAGCACAGTATACTTTGTACACATTAAAGAGTAGCTGCCTATGTGTTAACAAGGGAAAAAAATCACAGTTTAATCTTAGTTTAATGAAACAACAACAAAAAATGTATTATGTGTGGTAAATCACTGTTCAATGGAACAATAATAAAATACACATTCATCGTATCACTCTGTCACTGTGTTCAAGTATTACCCAACAGTGAAACTGTCTCAATGCGGGATCATGTTGTTATCTCAGAATCTGGATCATTTTCTTGCATGGATCATAAACTTTTTTCTCACTCGTCTTGCTGCTTATTTTGTGTAACTGTGGCTAGCATGGATGTATGACAACACAACTTTTCACTGCACTCGCTAAAGCAATGATGAAGGAATAGGCATGCAACTGTAAAACAACAGAATAGTACAAGACAATATTATTTGTAGCTCGAACACTGTTCGAGCAAAAATACACTGGGAGAAGTTGAACAATCACAATATGATTTGTGATTAGTGCACTTTATACACAAAAGTGCCCACTCAAGGGTTAACTGAATCTGTGCTTAATTGTGAAATCCTACTTTGTGTCAAAGCAAAATTCAGTTGAGAAAACTGATAAATTATGTGACGGAATTACTGGCCAGGAGATTAAAAGTACAGTTCCACCAATAGACATATGTGAAAGCGAAAGGGACACACTACCTAGCTTTGAGAACTAACAGATCCTTCATTGGGCATGAGCGAGGTATATGCTGGGGAAGGTTAAAGTGTTAAAATGGAGCAGCAGCTCACTCAGAACCCAGGACATGTGAGACCCACTTGTAGTAAGGACTAGAGTTGTGTCTGACTCGTTACTCACCTGTTATGTGTCTTATGGTTGTTTTAGGAAACTGCCAGAATGGTATACAAAAACTACTCCAGATCATGTCACACTATCTTAAATTAATATTAAATGTTACCATTCAGCCATTTATAGCAGTGAAGTATGGAAGCAAACCTTTTATCGAGCACTGGCAATAGATTTATAATGTAGTCTATTTTACAAATATTTTAGTTTAAATAACTTTCTTATTTTTCTAAGACTGGAAATAATGAATAATAGAAGTGATTTGCTTATTTCCTTTTTATATTTTCATGTTAAGTCTCCATGATTATGTCTACTGGAAAATGGCCTTGCCCCATGAAGTTATAATAAAGATGTCTGAAGGACAGTGCTGCATAGTTAGCACAAGATTTTAATACTCTTCTAGAAAACATGACTAGAATTATGCGACTTATGGCTCTTCAGTGTAAGTTTTTGGATTTCTTTCTCAGGCTCTCTCTTTCAAAAACATAGGTCTTTGTTGTGACTAATTCAATACATCTGTACTTGACTGATTATTATACAGAGTTGTGTATCGAGTATTTCATGCCCATCCATATCCAGATTCCTTTACACTGATACTGATATCAGTACTCTTGCAGATGACTTTTCAAAGTTACATTTAAAAAAAATGATCAGAATTTAAAGAATTTCACATTTACATTGGTTCCTCTGTACTCTTCATCTCAGCTTTGCTAGTTTTTTGAAAAAATAATATATATATATATATATATATATATATATATATATATATATATATATATATATATATATATATATAAAAATAAATATATATATATATATATATATACACATATATATGTGTGTGTGTGTGTGTGTGTGTGTGTGTGGTTATAATAGAGGGAAACATTCCACGTAGGAAAAGTATATCCAAAAACAAAGATGATGTGACTTACCAAATGAAAGTGCTGGCAGGTCGACAGACACACAAACGAACACAAACATACACACAAAATTCAAGCTTTCGCAACAAACTGTTGCCTCATCAGGAAAGAGGGAAGGAGAGGGAAAGACGAAAGGATGTGGGTTTTAAGGGAAAGGGTAAGGAGTCATTCCAATCCCGGGAGTGGAAAGACTTACTTTAGGGGGAAAAAAGGACGGGTATACACTCGCACACACACACATATCCATCCACACATATACCAACACAAGCAGACATATTTAAAGACAAAGAGTTTGGGCAGAGATGACAGTCGAGGCAGAACTGCAGATGCAAAGATGATGTTGAATGACAGGTGAGGTATGAGTGGCGGCAACTTGAAATTAGCGGAGATTGAGGCCTGGTGGATAACGGGAAGAGAGGATATATTGAAGAGCAAGTTCCCATCACCGGAGTTCAGATAGGTTGGTGTTAGTGGGAAGTATCCAGATAACCCGTACGGTGTAACACTGTGCCAAGATGTGCTGGCCGTTCACCAAGGCATGTTTAGCCACAGGGTGATCCTCATAACCAACAAACACTGTCTGCCTGTGTCCATTCATGCGAATGGACAGTTTGTTGCTGGTCATTCCCACATAGAATGCGTCACAGTGTAGGCAGGTCAGTTGGTAGATCACGTGGGTGCTATCACACGTGGCTCTGCCTTTGATCATGTACACCTTCCGGGTTACAGGACTGGAGTAGGTGGTGGTGGGAGGGTGCATGGGACAGGTTTTACACCGGGGGCGGTTACAAGGGTAGGAGCCAGAGGGTAGGGAAGGTGGTTTGGGGATTTCATAGGGATGAACTAAGAGGTTACGAATGTTAGGTGGACAGCGGAAAGACACTCTTCGTGGAGTGGGGAGGATTTCATGAAGGATGGATCTCATTTCAGGGCAGGATTTGAGGAAGTCGTATCCCTGCTGGAGAGCCACATTCAGAGTCTGATCCAGTCTCAGAAAGTATCCTGTCACAAGTGGGGCACTTTTGTGGTTCTTCTGTGGGAGGTTCTGGGTTTGAGAGGATGAGGAAGTGGCTCTGGTTATTTGCTTCTGTACCAGGTTGGGAGGGTAGTTGCGGGATGCGAAAGCTGTTGTCAGGTTGTTGGTGTAATGCTTCAGGGATTCCGGACTGGAGCAGATTCGTTGGCCACGAAGACCTAGGCTGTAGGGAAGGGACCGTTTGATGTGGAATGGGTGGCAGCTGTCGTAATGGGTACTGTTGCTTGTTGGTGGGTTTGATGTGGACGGACGTGTGAAGCTGGCCATTGGACAGGTGGAGGTCAACATCAAGGAAAGTGGCATGGGATTTGGAGTAGGACCAGGTGAATCTGACAGAACCAAAGGAGTTGAGGTTGGAGAGGAAATTCTGGAGTTGTTCTTCACTGTTAGTCCAGATCATGAAGATGTCATCAATAAATCTGTACCAAACTTTGGGTTGGCAGGCCTGGGTAACCAAGAAGGCTTCCTCTAAGCGACCCATGAATAGGTTGGCGTATGAGGGGGCCATCCTGGTACCCATGGCTGTTCCCTTTAATTGTTGGTATATCTGGCCTTCAAAAGTGAAGAAGTTGTGGGTCAGGATGAAGCTGGCTAAGGTAATGAGGAAAGAGGTTTTAGGTAGGGTGGCAGGTGATCGGCGTGAAAGGAAGTGCTCCATCGCAGCGAGGCCCTGGACGTGCGGAATATTAGTGTATAAGGAAGTGGCATCAATGGTTACAAGGATGGTTTCCGGG
Source organism: Schistocerca piceifrons (assembly GCF_021461385.2). NCBI lineage: Eukaryota > Metazoa > Arthropoda > Insecta > Orthoptera > Acrididae > Schistocerca > Schistocerca piceifrons. The sequence continues at coordinate 43,407,565 of NC_060139.1, read as the reverse complement.
GGTAACAGATTGGGTAAGGATTCCAGGCGTTCGAGAAAGTGGTTGGTGTCTTTGATAAAGGATGGGAGACTGCATGTAATGGGTTGAAGGTGTTGATCTACATAGGCAGAGATACGTTCCGTGGGGGCTTGGTAACCAGCTACAATGGGGCGGCCGGGATGATTGGGTTTGTGAATTTTAGGAAGAAGGTAGAAGGTAGGGGTGTGGGGTGTCGGTGGGGTCAGGAGGTTGATGGAGTCAGGTGAAAGGTTTTGTAGGGGGCCTAAGGTTCTGAGGATTCCTTGAAGCTCCGCCTGGACATCAGGAAAGGGATTACCTTGGCAAACTTTGTATGTGGTGTTGTCTGAAAGCTGACGCAGTCCCTCAGCCACATACTCCCGACGATCAAGTACCATGGTCGTGGAACCCTTGTCCGCCGGAAGAATGACGATGGATCGGTCAGCCTTCAGATCACGGATAGCTTGGGCTTCAGCAGTGGTGATGTTGGCAGTAGGATTAAGGTTTTTTAAGAGGGATTGAGAAGCAAGGCTGGAAGTCAGAAATTCCTGGAAGGTTTGGAGAGGGTGATTTTGAGGAAGAGGAGGTGGGTCCCGCTGTGACGGAGGACGGAACTGTTCCAGGCAGGGTTCAATTTGGATAGTGTCTTGGGGAGTTGGATCATTAGGAGTAGGATTAGGATCATTTTTCTTCGTGGCAAAGCGATATTTCCAGCAGAGAGTACGAGTGTAGGACAGTAAATCTTTGACGAGGGCTGTTTGGTTGAATCTGGGAGTGGGGCTGAAGGTGACATATTTAAATATGTCTGCTTGTGTCTGTATATGTGTGGATGGATATGTTTGTGTGTGCGAGTGTATACCCATCCTTTTTTCCCCCCTAAGGTAAGTCTTTCCGCTTCCGGGATTGGAAGGACTCCTTACCCTCTCCCTTAAAACCCACATCCTTTTGTCTTTCCCTCTCCTTCCCTCTTTCCTGACGAAGCAACCGCTGGTTGCGAAAGCTAGTATTTTGTGTGTTTGTTTGTGTTAGTTTGTGTGTCTATCGACCTGCCAGCGCTTCGTTTGGTAAGTCACATCATCTTTGTTTATTTTTCTGATAAGTGTGTTTTGTAGTTCTGCAATTTAGATATTTTTTCCACAACTTATTTTACTGTTATTATTAGACACAAATGGTCAGATATGCCAAGATCTTTTACAGCTATGTCACACTTTTCAGTGACTATATTTGTGGCCAAATGGTCAGTTATTGATGCAGTCATTGTAGTAATCTTTGTTCCACTGCTGACAAACAGACACATCCCATACCTCTGAAGGATATTTATGAGGGTGCTAGTAGTTTCATTTTTGATATCTTTGTTTGTGCCTTCACAAAAAATTATGCTTACTTTTGTACTTCAGAATTTATCTGTGATGTCTGTTAATTTATTGAAAAAAGTGTCCACACTACCAATGGGAGATTGATAGATAAACCGAATGATCAATTTCTTGGTGATATCAAGCCCTTTTAATTCTATAACTGCTATTTCAAATCTAAACTTACAGTACTAATGTCATGCCTTGATTTGGATTGTTTTCTTTTTCAACTATAAATACATGGTCCTCCATCCTGTGAAGTAGTCCTACAGTAAGTCTGTCCTTTCTTAGAATGATAATACTATATGTTGAATTTCTGTGTCTCTACACCAGCACTCAGTGACAGTAACTACTGTGCAGTTAAAAGAATGGAGATCAATTTCTAATAGTTGTATTTTATTTTTTATTAAATGTTTGTTTTGTTGATAGATAGTTAAGCCTGAAAAATGTTCCATATTGCTTTCCACAATGGTTTCTTTTCCTTTATGAAACAGTATATGTATGATTTGGTTTTCAACCCCACCCACTATCACTATATGGTCTTCTTTCATAAAATCATTACTTAAGGACTATAAGTCCTCTAGCACTAGACTTAACCCAGCATATCATTTGAATATGTTGGTGGCCTTGTACACTGCCCTTAAGCTTTCCTGTAACTGAAGGCATACACCCAGCCATGACTGCTGCCTAGCAGGACCACTTTATTTTTCCCCACAATTTGCACATTCCTAGGCTTCCTGATCTTGGCTGAAGTTTGCTGCACATTTCCAGATCCTAGCCCTAGCTAAGAGTCTTCTCAATTAATGAAGATTTAACGAAGAATAATGTAGACTTGTGATTTTGTACTCTGAGAAAGAGTTTATATATCACAACAGACAGTAAATATGCTGTAGTGCGAACATTAAGTTACAAGAGATAACTAAGCATCACGTTGTGCAAACAAAACAGCAATATTTTGTCAGGGCTGCCTTGTGTGTGAATCATGTTTACAGTACTACCTACAACTATCCCTTAGTCAACACTGTTGAGGCACATTAAGTACAATTGTATCTACCATCAGTTATGACATAATTTTAATGCAAGATATTATTTGTCATCATATCCAATGAGAGTGTGGCACATGATATACTTAAAGCTGTCAGCTGTCACTCAGTCATACTACTATTTACTAGTATCTACTGTTTTAACAATACTGAAGTGCTACATGAAAAGAAAGTTATAAGGTAATGTTTTGTACCTAGCTGGTCGATCTCCTGCAATTACTTGACTGGAGGCAGCAGGATCTTCACAACACACTATGGCTGCACTGCCTTGGAAACCACATATGTCCAGCTCGATACCTTTATACACCCTGTGGATGGCTGATGGACATAAGCTGATATGCAGGCACTTCCCAGAGCCTCCATTTTTTGAATGGCACAGTTCACCCTCTGTAACAATAATAATATATGTAAATGAAGTAATTAGACTCCTTTAAATGATCTAATGCCACCTGAAATTGTCTTTTTTTTTCTTTATTCATTGTACAGTTACACCTTTACTAATGATGCTTGTGATACCAATTTTACAACTACTACGACACCTATACTCAAGCACTATGGTGATCAACAAATATTTTGTGAAGACATTTGCTAATGGGCTAACATCAAAGTCGTGCAACTGACTGACAAATAAAGAAGAATATCACAGCATCACCCGACATTAAATCATTTAAATAATTCAATGCAGCTGTGGATGCAGTATCAATGGAGATCATCAAATGATATTTTCTTGCAATAGCTACATGAGCATAGGGCAGAAACTGCTAGTAATGTAATTGACATAAGCTATCACTGGTAACTACAGCATGCCACAAATTTCATAATAATTTTGGAAGCCCTTTGACATATTTTCAACTCCACTGATTTGAAATTTGATAATGACCACACAGTTCTCTCTATCAGATTATGGAAATCAGCGGCAGGTTAGAATACACAATGCATGGTCAGTACATGTGTGTATTTTAACACTCAATGCGTCAGTTACTTTGTAACAAACCATGTAACTGTCACATCTGCTGGCATATAGAGATAGTTTAGTACTTGTATTTCAGTAAATTAAATTTGTATGTTGTGTAATAAAGGTGGGCTCTTGCCTATTGAATTGGAAAGTTGTCTGAACTGTAAGATGAGTCCCAACTGGTGCTTTGTACCAATATCTCTCTCTCTCTCTCTCTCTCTCTCTCTCTCACTCACACACACACACACACACACACACACACACTAGGATTGCCAACTTTTTACACAGAAAATAAGGGATCGAGGAGGAAGCCTACAATATAAACAATTCAAATAGTTTTTGTACTTTCAACATTGCAGCACTGTCATCCAATCGTGATAATCTAATATATAAGAAACTATCAGCCTTGATTGCGGATACCGCAACTAGTTTCACTAGTTTCTTATTTATTAATTTGAATAGTGTTTTCTACAAAGAAATATATTTTAAATGTGCATACATGTCTTACTTTATATTATTACTTGTATTTATTTACAGACTTTCCTTCGTTTTGCAAAGATTTGTTGAATTTTACATACTTAAAGAATTCTCTACAATTAAAATTCACTGCTGTTTGCAGTTTTGCTTTTATAAGCTTGGTGGTACATTTGTTGCACACCTCTGCCATTTATGGTTCATTAGAGAAAAAATTCTTTCTGCCTCTGCATTTGAACCAGGAATGCTTAATGCAAAGCTAACTGTTGTGTACATAGTTCCGCGTAGTCAGAGCGTACACAACTTTCCCACTAGATCGCACCCTGCTAAGCAACACAGCGCAGGCGCAGCGCTCATCTGTCTCCACACTACGAGATGGCGCTGCCTTAGAGACGGACCAAATTCTGCTTCCGCCGATCCGCGTATTAATATGTAACGCAGCCAATGAGATTGCTGCTAACGTAGAACCTTTTCCCCTGCGGATCACACTCGCGCAGTGATACCTGAACGTGCGAGGTATTATAACGAGTGTACAGACCTCCGATTACTCAATCTGCATTTGTCTGCATCAGTCCGTACCAGTCTGCATTAGTCTGTACCAGTCTATAGTCAAGTTTCAGTCTGCACCTAAGAAGATTATCATATTCCTGTACATAGCCATGAAGATAAATGTATAGACACTTTGTCAAGTATCAGAGACATGTGAGAATAAGATTAATGTACCAAAACCAAAGTAACTTCAGATTGTCAATTGTAAATTGCATCCAGAATCAAGTTATGTAATGTTTATGCTTGTTATTATTTTAATAAATGTGTGTGAAAATTAATCAAGTTCTGTTTAATGTTGGTCACTGTCAATCTGCTACTCTAAGCGTGCAAGTGGCATTTCTATCGTCTGACCTGACGGCAGAAGATAAACACGCCACGATAAGACCACGAGACATATTTCTGACACTTGCCTACTTCGTTAGAGCAACAAGTCAAATAATCTGATGGTGTGTGTACCAAAGGTCTTACAGTATGCACACCACACTAACATTTTCAGCAAATTGGGGATCTGAACATTTTCGGTTCTCAAGGTACAGAAAACATTAGCTCACCATCCGTTTGCGTTGCCTTCCACAGATATGCTTTGTTCCAAACTCTTCTTTACTTTGCAAAATTCCACACACAAATAATCTTCACCTAACTCTTCAGGCTTTCCCGGCGATCTAATGACATATTGGGTTGTCGGGTGTTCTGCCGGATATCAGCGTCGTACTTGCACGATATTTCGGTCACGTAGCTCGAGACCTTCATCAGGTGCGACCTGAGACTGCTCCTCGAGTGGACCTGGTCCAGTATTTATGCCTATGGTCTTCCCCCTCCACCAACGGCTGCAGGCGCTTCCTCTGTGGTCCGCGCCCATTCCCTGTGACCTGCTGGAGCGTTGCTGCTCCGTTTTCCGTCCGCTGCGGTTCTACGTGTTCCCTCTGCGGTCCGTGCCCACCAAACCCGCTCCTGGGGGTTTCATCTACGGTCTGGGGTACCAGGCGTTCCCCCTGCGGTCCACGCCCGCTCACCACGACCTGTTGGAGCGTTGCCGCTCCGTTTTTCGTCTGCTGCGGCTCTGGATGTTCCCTCTGTGGTCCGCGCCCACCAGTCCCACTTCTGGGTGTTCCATCTTCGGTCTGGTGCTCCTGGCAGTCCATCAGGGGCTCGTTTACCATCTCCATGTCTCTGGTTCTTCTGTTTGTGTAGTGTTGCAGCTGGCCCCGTTGCTCCTTTTCTGGCAAATACTGGTACCACTTCTCCATCTCGACACCTCAGCAAAAAACTGAGAGAACTCAGCATCTTCCCTTTCTTCTGCCGTAGCTTGTCCAGCTTCTTGATATTCTGATACATCTCCTCCCCGTAGAGACTTTTGATGTAACTCTTCAGGCTTCCCCGGCGATCTAATGACATCTTGGGTTGTCGGGTGTTCTGCCGGATATCAGCAGATATCAGCTGATATCCGGCAGAACACCCGACAACCCAAGATGTCATTAGATCGCCGGGAAAGCCTGAAGAGTTACATCAAAAGTCTCTACGGGGAGGAGATGTATCAGAATATCAAGAAGCTGGACAAGCTACGGCAGAAGAAAGGGAAGATGCTGAGTTCTCTCAGTTTTTTGCTGAGGTGTCGAGATGGAGAAGTGGTACCAGTATTTGCCAGAAAAGGAGCAACGGGGCCAGCTGCAACACTACACAAACAGAAGAACCAGAGACATGGAGATGGTAAACGAGCCCCTGACGGACTGCCAGGAGCACCAGACCGAAGATGGAACACCCAGAAGTGGGACTGGTGGGCGCGGACCACAGAGGGAACATCCAGAGCCGCAGCAGACGAAAAACGGAGCGGCAACGCTCCAACAGGTCGTGGTGAGCGGGCGTGGACCGCAGGGGGAACGCCTGGTACCCCAGACCGTAGATGAAACCCCCAGGAGCGGGTTTGGTGGGCACGGACCGCAGAGGGAACACCTAGAACCGCAGCGGACGGAAAACGGAGCAGCAGCGCTCCAGCAGGTCACAGGGAATGGGCGCGGACCACAGAGGAAGCGCCTGCAGCCGTTGGTGGAGGGGGAAGGCCATAGGCATAAATACTGGACCAGGTCCACTCGAGGAGCAGTCTCAGGTCGCACCTGATGAAGGTCTCGAGCTACGTGACCGAAATATCGTGCAAGTACGACGCTGATATCCGGCAGAACACCCGACAACCCAAGATGTAATCTTCACCTACTTCACTTATCTGCACCGACTCCATTATTCCTTGAAGATGCTTAAATTTTAGCTGAGAACTTAGACAAAGAGGTATCCAAGACTCAACTGACAATGGCAGTTGATCTTCAAATCTGAAGTTCTTGACCAAATACGTTTTCACCAACACATAAAATTCCATAAGATTATCTTCAATCCGTTTTCTGGTTATGCGACAAGTTAACTTATTTAAAACTTTATATGTGGCACTACCAAAACATCTGTCACTCATTCTGTGCTCAATTTTACTGATTTAAGTCTTGATTGTCTCAAAAAGTTTCTATTACAGTAACATCACAGCGTTCCGATAACTTAGAACAATCTAGAACAACTGCACCAACGTGGGAAAAAAGTTAAATAAAAGTTAACTCTTCTTCAGTGTCGTCAGAATCATTTAAAAATAGCTGAGTGGTCAGCGCGACAGACTGTCAATCCTGATGGCCCGGGTTCGATTTTCTCCGCTCAGGGACTGGGTGTTGTGTTGTCCTAATCATCATTTCATCCCCATCAACGCGCAAGTCGCCGAAGTGGCGTCATATCGAAAGACTTGCACCCGGCGAACGGTCTATCCGATGGGAGGCCCTAATCACACGACATTTTCATTTTTATCAGTACTTTTCATATAACTTTTAATGGGTTCCCAATTTGTAATGATTGTGTCAACTGCTTGTGTTGAAGAAAGCCATCTAGTAGGTACATATCGTAGAATTTCACTCCATTCTACATCTACATATTCAAAAAAGTGTTTTATAAATTCCCTTTGATTTGAAAAAAGTGAAAAGTTACCATATAATTGTAGGACCGAATTTTCAAGATTAACATCTAAGGTATCACAGGCATGTTTCATCGCATTATGCAAAATGTGATTCGATCAGTTTGCCTTGCTATTTGTTTGTTATCATCATTTAACAGTCAAAATACTGAATTATGCTTTCCAAAACTAACGTTGGTATTATCAGCACAAAAAGCACTACAGCTGTTTCTATCAAGTTTGTGGGACTCCAAGGAACGTTTCAACAAATTGTAAAGAGACATTGCTGCTTCACTGCTCTCTTCTACACAATTCTGAAGTTTATTTTGAATTCCAATTTCGGGTTCAAACATCAAAACAATCGGAAACATCTTCCCATTTTAATGGTTTGAAGCATCAGTTGCTATAGAGAAAAATTTACTTGACTGATTGAGATTGTTTTAAAACCGTAACAAAATCTGAAACACTTTTTGGAGCCAAAACTTTGTTCTGCTTCAGTGCGCCCACAATATTTTTTTTCTGTAACACTAGAACCACTGAATACACCCTTCGCCGTTTTAACATTGCAGTCCAAGCTATTATAACTGAGATTATGTTTAAGTGTGTGACATACAAATGTCAGTTCTCCTTCAACAGCTCCGTGCAATCCACTTGTGGTGAAACCACTAGCAGGAAAGAAGGTGGAAATCGTGGAAGACTCCTTCACGTCTTTCTCCTTGTTTGTATGGCCTAATGATATTAAAGATATTTATTACTACATTGAATTCATATTTATGTAATCTTAAATTGCACCAAACAAAGTAATACAATGGTACTACAAAATTGATTTATAGCTTACCTGTAGTTTCCGCATTCTGAGAACAGTCAGTATTGCCTCCATGTACCACATTAATTTCCCGTTTGCAGGTACAACAGAAGGCTTTGAAACAATTAGCTTTCACTGGACGAATCCAGAAATATGTGTCTTCCCAACATGAACGGTAAAACACATGTTTCTAGTTCTCTTCCTTGTGGGTGATTTCACCCAGTCGTCATCACTACTCATCTTAAATCAAGAAATCACAAACTCCGAATCTGACCACAACAACGTCACATCCTCTACTGCAATCATGTGTTTACGAGCTTCCACAAAAGCAGCTATGCACCCAACTGAAGTAACCAGTTGGCAGTTACACACTTGGTGCCATTGAAATTGATATCACTATTAGTACTGATGAGTTAAGTAAGGAAAAAACCTTTTGAAAAGTATGTATCGGTCATCAAAATAAACGCAAAATTAGGAGTAGATATGAATTGCAAAGTTGACGACAATGCAGACAGCAACTCAGTCAACCCCGGCTATTAGTACGTTGCACAGTTGGCATTGGCAATGAACATCTGTAAATCGCTACGCGACGAAATCCTCCGACAGCTACCGATCAGAAACAAAGGAGCCCGCGTGCCAAGTTACAGTTCCACGCAAGTGTATGTGTATTGGGAAAGAAATGTCCAGTATAGAACAAGTTAAGGTAGGTGTTCCACAGGGATCCATGCTGGGCCCTTTCCTTTTCCTAATAATGATAAATGAGCTGCCATCATTTATTAAATCCAGAACAGTACTCTATGCTGATGATACAACGTTTCTGAACAGCTGTAATGATCTTAATAGCCTCAAAACATGTGGTACAGAGATAACTGAGCAAGCTTCACTCTGGTTTAAAGCAAATGGGTTCTTGCTTAATGAAAGCAAAACCCAGCAGATGGTATTTAGTTTAAATGACAAGTTTCCATCAGATGATCCTAGTTGTGTTAAATTTTTGGGGGTATATTTGGATGATAAACTTTCTTGCAATCCACACATTAAGTATATTAGTGGTAAATTATCTAGGGTAATCTATTTGTTAAGGCGATTAATGCACTGTGTACCTAAAAATTATGTTAAGAGTATCTCACTACTCATTTTTCCAAAGCATCATATCCTATGGTATTATTTTATGGGGAAACTCCACTTATGTGCATGATATACTACTGCTGCAAAAGAAAGCTATTGGGATAATTACAGGCTCACCATACAAGGCTCACTCCAAACCTTTGTTTACTCAACAAAAAATCATGACAGTAATAAACCTATATATTTATTATGTTTTAATTTACACAAAAAAGAACTTACCTAAAGTAAAATGCAGGGCAAATATACATTGTTACAACACTAGGACAAACAGCTGTATCTGTACGCCCTACCACAGACTGTCAAAATCAGTTAACAGTTATGAACTTATAGGCCACAAATTGTTTAAGAAACTTCCACAAGCAGTACAAAATTTACCAGAGTAACAATACAAACAAACACTTTATGACTGGTTAGTTGTAAACCCATTCTACAATATAAAGGATTTCATGACCTGTGATATTAAACTGTAACGTTATTAACAATTCTGTTCTTTTACAGCATGTACTGTATTGTATTATGTGTATGACTTTGTCTATTGCTGTAATGGCTTAGAGACAATAAAATAATAATAATAATAATAGTTATTATTATTATTATTATAGACGAACGTTTATTTCACGTGCAGCATCGCCACACGGCGACTCTCTCACGTAGTGTGAATCCCCTTGGCTACGACCACATTTCTTTCACGCGCGTTTGTAAGGCAAGTCATGCCGCTAATACAGATCACTATTTGTTTTAGTACTGCTTCGGTGCAAGCTGCGGCAACTTTTACTGTGCACAGTTAGTATCAACTGTGAGTGCGAAAGGCGAAATACACTATTTGAACTACTATTGCAAAAGACAGAAAAATACGGGATAAATTCGAAATAATGCGGGACACGGGATCTGGGAAAAACGTAGCCAAAATACGGGATTTCCCGAGGAATTCGAGATAGTTGGCAACCCTACCACACACACACACACACACACACACACACACACACACACACACTTCCAGCTAGTTATAGAAAATGGACACCTTTTTGAACTAAAGTAAATGACTTTATTCATTCCATGAACTAAACTGTTGGTTTGAAAAGAAGTAATGTCTTCGACTAGCAATCAAAACGTCCTTAGTCCAAGTTCGACCCCAGCACTGCTTAAATTTTGAATAAAAATCATCAGCAATGGCGGCCAAATGCTTCCAGAATGAGAGGTCACACTCATTTTGACAATGGCCTTGTCAAAGAGGGCGGACAGGCAAACACGTTCAGGGGCTCTTTAGCCCTTGTGATAGGAAACGGCACCTAAAAGGTAGAAGAAACAGCATTGATCAAAGGCATGAAGATGCAGAAGGCAATGGAAACTACTGCATTACAGATACACAATGTGTATCCACATGACATGAGGCCTGTAATAAAGAAAATTTAAAAAATTAAAAAAAGTGTTTATGATCTCTCCATTGGGAAAATATTCTGGATCTCAGAGGGGTACGCCAAGAGGGAAGTGATCATGAGAAAAATACGGAATAGTCAACAACAAAATTAAAATATAAGAGTTGGGGCTTGGAATGTCAGCATGTCAGAAGTTTTAATATGATAGTGCAGGCCAGTGAAGTGAAATGGAAAGAAGACAAGGATTTCAGGTCAGATGAGTATAGGGTAATATTAACAGCAACAGAAAATGGTAAAATAGAAGTAGAGTTCATTATAGGTAGGATGGTAGGGCAGGGGAGTGAGTTATTGTTAACAGTTCAGTGACAAGGGCAGGGGGTGAGTTACTGTTCAATGACAGGGTTGTTTTAACCAGAATCAACACAAGCGAACAACAACAATAGTTGATTTATACATGCTGATGCTGCAAGCAGAAGATGAAGAGATAGAAAATGTATTTGAAGATATTGAATTTGTAATTCAGTATGTAAAGGGATATGAGAATCTAACAGTCATGGGAGATTAGAATGCAGTTGTGGGGGAAGGGGGAGAAGAAAGGATTACAGGAGAATGTGGACTTGGTAGTAGAAATGAGAGAGGAGAAAGACTAACTTAGTTCTACTATAAATGTCAGATTGCGACAGCGAATACTTTCTTGAAGAATCACAAGAGCAGGAGGTAGGTCTATATTTGGAAAAGGCCAGGAGATACAGGAAGATTCCAGATTGATTACATCATGGTCTGGCAGAGATACCAAAATAAGATACTGACTTGTGAGGCATAGCCACGAGCAGATATAGACACTGATCACAATTTAGTAATAATGATGACTATGCTGAAGTTCAAGAGAGTGGTCAGGAAGAATAAATGAGCAATGAAGTCGAATACAGAAGTACCAAGGAATGAAGACACATGCTTTAATATCACTGTGGCTATAGAAACCATAATGATGAATAGCTCAGTAGGCAGTTCAGTTGAAGAGGGATGGACATCTATAAAAAGGGCGATTACAGAAGTTGGAAAGGAGAACATAGGTATACTGCAAAGAAATCATGGGTAACAGAAGAAATACATCAGTTGATCAACGAAAGAAGGAAGTACAGAAATGTTCAATGCATTTCAGGAAGTCACTTAGGAATGAAATAAATAGGAAGTGCAGGGGAGCTAAGGCGAAATGACTCCTTGAAAAAATGTGATAAAAGCGAAATGAAAGGATTGTCAGGATAGACTCAGAATACAGAAAATTCATAACAACCTTCGGTGAAACTAAACGCAAGGGCAATAACATTAAAAATGCAATGGGGATTCCACTGTTAATTGCAAAGGAGAGAGTGGATAGATGGAAGAAGTACATTGAAAAACCTCTAGGTGGTGGAGGATTTATATGATGGCATGACAGAAGAAGCAGCAGCATGAGGTGATAGGGAAGAGAGAGAATATTCAGTATTAGAATCAGAATTTCGAATAGCTTTGGACTCTTAAGACCAAATGAGGCAGAAGCAATAGTTAACATTCCATCAGAATTTCTAAAATCATTGGGGAAGATGCAACAAAACGACTATTCACTTTGATATGTAGAATGTATGGGACTATCGACATGCCATCAGACTGTCAGAGAAATGTCATCCACACATATCCTAATATTGCAAGATCTGGCAAGTGGGAGAAATATCACACAATCGCATAACAGCTGATGCATTCAAGTTGGTGACAGAAGTAATATACAGAAGAATGTAAAAGAAAATTGAGGGTCTGATAGATGAAGACCAGTTTGGCTTTGGGAAAGGTAACGGCACCTGAGAGGCAGTTCTTATGTTGCAACTGATAACGGAATCAAGACCGAAGAAAAATCGAGACACGTTTGTAGAATTTGTCGGCCTGAAAAAAGCATTCGACAATGAAATATGGTGTAAAACGTTGGAAATTCTGTGAAAGATAGAGGTAAGCTATGTGAAAAAATACGCATTATGTACAGGAACCAAGAAGGAACAATAACACTGAAGACCAAGAACTAAGTTCAAATGGCTCTGAGCACTATGGGACTTAACATCTATGGTCATCAGTCCCCTAGAACTTAGAACTATTTAAACCTAACTAACCTAAGGAAATCACAGAACACCCAGTCATCACGAGGCAGAGAAAATCCCTGACCCCGCCGGGAATCGAACCCGAGAACCCGGGCGCAGGAATGCTACCGCAAGACCACGAGCTGTGGACCCAAGAACTAAGTTCTCAGATTAAAGGAAGTGTAAGACAGGGATGAAGTCCTTAGCCCCTGCTGTTCAATCTATACATCGTAGATCAATGACAGAGATTAATGGGAAGTAGAGGAGTGCCATTAAAATTCTAGATGAAAGTGCATCAATGACAAGATTCACTGACGGTAAGGCTATCCTCCGTGAAAATGGAAAAGAATTACACGAACTGTTGAATGAAATGAATAATATATCAGTTTAATCGGCGAAGTTTGTGGCGTATTTATTGCAGTAAGATAGGTCTACTCGATAATATCCAGTGAGGTTGTTATGGATTCTGAACGTGAATGAATCTGGGTGAGGTTAAGCACCAAAAGTCGATCAAAACTGGTAATGGGATGCTTTTATTGAGCGGCTGGGTCAGGAGCTGTACCGATAGAGAACTTCAGAGAGAACTATAGTGCGCGTCATTTACGACGGCGGCCGAGTTTAGGTTCGTTCTGTGCATCTGACATCACAAAAAGTGTGTCATTTACGACGGCGCCCGGGTTTTGGTTCGTTCTGTGCATCTGACGTCACAAAACACAGTCAACACAGAGAACAACGTTGCCAGAGCTCGACTGCAATGCAGAGCAGGGACGAGTGTCTTCAGTTTTAGAAATGTTCAGTCATAAATAAAGTAACTGAACAAAAACAATGTCTTGATAGCAGACTTTCGTTTATAGAAAGTTTGGAAAAAGCATTCTTTATACCAGTTGCTTCAAATTCTATTATTAATTAAACCAAACAAGTAACAAGCCTCCTAATTCAGGCGACAGCAAGGAAAGGTGTTTCTATCATTCTCACGAACCGCTTTTTTGCAATAAATAGCAGTGGTAATTGTTTATTTTCTATTGTACTTCGAAGAAATGTGAATAATTCTTAGTCGTACCAACAGTGGTTGTCGGTATTTTGCGTGACAGTCCTCCAGGAATTCTGTTGAATGACGAGTTTCATTATCGTAATGGTTCAGATGTTTGGCTGCTAAGTGAAAGGTTATGAGTTCAAACCTTGATCAATGCTTGATATTTTCTTTATTTAAAAACAATATCGAAGTGTCTTACTTCATGAATTTTATTCGTTTGAATTTAATTTTTTGAAATTTCTAGTGCTCTGTCTCTTCATTATAATCATAATAAGTTATCGGTTTTTCTAATTTTGTTCTCCAATATTTCTTTTCACAGAAATTAAAATTAATGAAAAGGCACACACACTATTCATGTTATCTGTTTTGTTTGTATATCTTCTCTTCCGCAATCGCTGTTTTACTATTCACATTGAGATATATTCTTTTGGACTGATGGCCATAGATGTTAAGTCCTATAGTGCTCAGAGCCATATATTCTTTTGTGACAGTATTAAAAGTATTATTTAGAGCAGAATTTGGGCTCGTACGTTGCCAAGCTACTTGACTGTCTGGCGCAATTCTTTGCTTTGGTGCTTTGGCAACATTATATTCAATGTTTTCGTCGACTGATCTACGTTTTGGCAAGTGTTTGCTGTCCATTGTGACAAACACAAATTGTTTACGCACTGCGCCTCACTGACAATATATGTTAGTTTCTATGTTTAATTACCTCCACAATTCAGTTTTGTGTACTTCGCCAACTTTTGTTTAATCAGAACGTTTTGGAAAAAAGCGAAATGACTCTGGTATAAATAAAAGTTTTATTACAGTCGCTAAAGATGGAATATTTCCCAATATTACATACACCTATCTGGTACTTAAATTAAATGAGACATTGTTTCACAGTAAATTTTATATAAAATTTAGCTATCTTCTCCACATTTCATTCTCAACATTGTGGCAACTAAAATCGACCATACAGAAAGTATATGCTATGGATTTTTACCTCTGCAAACTCTTCAAAATTTCGTGCAATGGTTTACTACATTTAATGCTGCACAATAACTGCGTTGAACATCGAAACAAAATTAAATCATTTATGGGGAGAGGTATCAGTCAAGAAGATGCGTAAAAATCAAATTTTTGGGCCAAATAGTTTTTGAGAGATCGATTGATAAGTGTATCAGTCAAAGCAGTAGGAACACCATGTGTCTGCACAGGCAAGGCAGTGCAGTGATGACAAAATTGCGCACAGCGCGAAATGCGGGGAGCACGTCTCTGTAGCAGCGAAAGGGTTAATGCGGCCGTGGTGGCTTTAGTTCATAAATGCGCGCTCCCCCCTAAACGTAAGTTTGTGAACTATGCTTAACCATGGCGCTGCTTCTCTTGGCGCGTGCGTCGTTTGTTGCTGGCAACGCAGCAATCTCCCGCGTCTGGGCGGGCATGCGCGAGCCGCTAAGATAAAAGAATTGAACTATAACAGAATATCGTTGGTAATTTTTCTGATCATGCTGTTGTAATCGGAGGTGACCTCTACTTACCAGATATAGACTGGGGAGTCATGCTATCAACACTGGTACTAGAGACAGGAATTCGTATGTTATTATTTTGAACGTGTCCAAAAATTACTTGGAGCAGATACATAGAGAACCAGCTCTCGGGGGTAACGTCTTAGACCTCCTAGCAACGAAGAGACCTAATCTTATCGGCTCAGTTAACATATGTATCAGTGATCTTAAGGCTGAGATAGCAACTATGACTTGTGTTTTTACAAGAAATGAAGAAACCCAGGAAGGTGTTTCTGCGTAGAAAGTGTGACAGGATGCAGATTATCTGAATATTCAGTATCAAATATTCAGTGATGATGTGGAGCACAAATGGGAAAAATATTTAAAAGAATCGTTCAGTATATTCCGAGAAAGGTCTTAATGGACGCAAAACACCCACCAATGGTTTAATAGCCGTGTTAGAAAACTGCTCCGTAAACAAAGAGAGCTAGATTCAAGAGAAGTCGAAACTTCGCTGACAAACAAAAGCTGAAAAATGGCTCTGAGCACTATGGGACTTTACATCGGAGGTCATCAGTCCCCTAGAACATAGAACTACTTAAACCTAACTAACCTAAGCACACCACACACATCCATGCCCGGAGCAGGATTCGAAACTGCGACCGTAGCGATCGCGCGGTTCCAGACTGAAAAAAAGCTGAAGGAAGCGAAAATTAACGTAAGGAGAGCCATGAGAGAAGCCTTCAGTGACTGTGAAAGTGAAATTTTGCTAACCGATCCGAGTTAAAACAGTAAGAGGTTTTGTTCTTATATAAAATCAGTAAGTGATTCGAAATGATGTTTTGATTCATTCAGAGACCATTCTGGCAATGAAACGGAAAATAGCAGAAATTCCGAAATTGTTTTACTACACTAGATAGTACACAGTCCCTCCTATAAATCATCGTACGAATGTCGAAATGGAAAAAATTGAGCTAACCCACCAGCAACTGTAACAGTCGTAGAATTATGGAGCATATTTTATGTCCGAGAATAACGACGTTTTCGGAGAACGAAAAGTCCTCTGTACAAATCAACATGGATTCTGCAAGCAGAGATCTTGCAAAGCTCAGCTCTCTGTTCCTCAGTGAGATCTACAGCGCTATAGACGATGGCGTTTGGGTTGATGCCGTGTTGCTCTACTTCAGTAAGGCATTTGAGACAATCCTGCACTGCCGTTTAGTGAAAAAGAAAATACAAGCTTGTCGAGCATCGGGCCACATTTGCAGCTTCCTTACAGACAGAATTCAACACGTCGCTCTTAACGGAAGAAAACATGCAGGTGTAGAGGTAATTTCCGGAATACCCCAAGGAAGTGTAATACGACCGTTATTTTATGTAAATGATCTAGAAGAAAGCGTCGAATGCTCTTTAAAACTGTTCAGAGAGGATGCAATTGTATACGAATAAGTATCAACGCCAGAAAACAGCATCGATTTGCACAGTGCCTGCAGAAGATTCATGAATGGTGCAGGCTATGGCAGCTGACACTGAACGTAAATAAATATAACATATTGCGCGTACATAGGAAAAGCAAGCCACTTCTGTGCAACTACATTATTGACGAGAAACTGCTGGAACCAATATCTACCATAAAATGTCTAAGAGTAACTATCCAGAGCGACCTTAAGTGGAATCACCGCCTGAAAGAAACAGCACGAAAAGCAGATGCCAGACAGATTCATAGGAAGAATCTTAAGGAAACGTATCTCATACACTAGGGAAGTGGCTTATATGGCGCTTGTTCGCCCGATTCTTGAGCACTGTTCATCAATATGGAATCCTTACCAGGTAGGACTGGTTGGGAGTGGGGGGCGGGGGGGGGGGGGGGGGTAGAGGGAGAAAAGTGGGGCGGTTTGTCATAGGATCGTTTAGTCAGAGCGAAGGGACATTCTCAACAAACTCCACCGTCCGCTGCTACAAGAGGCGTTCCGCATCACCGAGAGGCTTACTACTGAAATTTAGAGAGAGCGATTTCTGGAAAGAGTCTGGAAGAATAGGATGACACAAGACGACTTAGACGAAGTTTTTAAGTTGGTGTTATGAGTGGCAGCTGGTTCTAAACGGAGAAAAATGCAAGTTAATGCGGATGAGCAGAAAAAAGAAACCTGTAATACTCGAATGCAGTTTAGTAGTGTCCAGCTTGACACTCATGTCGTTTAAATATCAGGGCGAAACTTTACATGAAATATATTTGCAGCTGCGAACACGAACAACCATCGCTTATATAAGGAACTGACGACAATGAAAATTTGTGCCGGACCTGGACTTGAACGTGGACTTCCCTATTTATCCGAGCGGTCACCTTAACCGTCGGGCTGTCCATGCATGACTCTTGGTCGACCATAGCGTCCATATGTCTTCGTTCCTGTGTCAAACCTTTACCAATACACACATTATGTAATTCCAATACAGGTACAGAGGACGATATTTTTTAACAGAGGTTCTGTACAGTATTCGAAGGATACATACAACATTGCAGTGCCTCAGTTGTTAAGAAGAACGATACCATGTTCCTACCGCCATGGATGAGTTTCGGATGTAACAGGCACCGTGCCGACTGCACCCAGCCGGCCGAAGTGGCCGTGCGGTTAAAGGCGCTGCAGTCTGGAACCGCAAGACCGCTACGGTCGCAGGTTCGAATCCTGCCTCGGGCATGGATGTTTGTGATGTCCTTAGGTTAGTTAGGTTTAACTAGTTCTAAGTTCTAGGGGACTAATGACCTCAGCAGTTGAGTCCCATAGTGCTCAGAGCCATTTGAACCATTTGACTGCACCCATCATCAAATACACGAAATCATTCGCAGTTGCAAATGCCAACAGCCATCAGCTGTGTAAGGGAATGCATGCATGTCCGAAGGAACAATGCATTGTTCTTCTTAAGTATACAGGTACTGCAATATCATACATACCACTTTATACTGCATCCAAATATTTTTTTATGATTCCAGGTACTTATGACTTGGTTGGAGAATGCTACATGATTTATAATAAAATAACACTTCCGTTTCCTCACACACAAACAGAACCAGTGGATGTATGATAATTTTGTCTTGTCTTTCAAAATTGCACCATTGTTCTACTACTAAGTGAAATATAATGACACACCCCTCCTGCCTCTAGTCGTTACAGTCCGTCTCGAATGATTATCCCATCTGTATAGTGATTTTGTTTTCTCTGACTATATCTGTGATGTAATATCTGCCCTCCCTCTGTATAAATAAGAAAATCCGCATCTTTCTTTCAAGGGCCGTGTGACTAGCAGATCTCCGTAAATTTTACATTAGACCCCTTGGAAAAAAATATATGGATGTTGTTAATTATACAGAGGGAGGGATAGACATGGCATCACTGATAAGCATAGAAAAGACAAAATCGCCATACGGATGGAGTAATTTGACGAGAGGGACTGTGAAAAGTAGATATGAGAGAGCAACTGATACCACCTAGGATTTAATTGTGGAACGACAGTGCGTTCTTGAGAGACAAAACGAAATTGTCATACTCTTACTACACTGAAGAGCCAAAGAAACTGGTACACCTGTCTAATGTCGTGTAGGGCCCCGCGAGCACGCAGAAGTGTCGCAACACGACGTGGCATAGAATCGAATAATGTCTAAAGTAGTGCAGGAGGGAACTCACATCATGAATCCTGCACGGTTCTCCATAAAGGGGTTGAGATCTCTTCTGAACAGCACGTTACAAGGCATCCCAGATATGCTCAATAATCTTCATGTGTGGGGAGTTTGGTGGCCAGCGGAAGTGTTTAAACTCAGCAATTATGGACGTGTGGAGTGTCCCATTGTCCTGCTGGAATTGCCCAAGTTCGTCGGAATGCACAATGGACATGAATTGATGCAGGTGATTAGACAGGCTGCTTACGTACGTGACACCTGTCAGGGTCGTATCTAGACGTATCAGGGGACCCATATCACTCCAGCTGCACAAGACCCACACCATTATAGAGCCTCCACCATCTTGAACAGTCTCCTGCTGGCATGCAGGGTCCATGGATTCATGAGATTGTCTCCATATTCGTACACGTCCATCCGCTCGATACATTGTGAAACGAGATTCGTCCGACCAGGCAACGTGTTTCCAGTCATCAACAGCCCAATGTCGGTGTTGAGGGGTCCAGGCGAGGCGTAAAGCTTTGTATCGTGCAGTCATCAAGGATACACGAGTGGTCCTTTGGCTCCAAAAGCCCATATCGATCATGTTTCGTTGAATGAGTCGCACTATTGAAATCAGCAGAAAATTGTGGAAGGGGTGCACTTCTGCCACGTTGAACGATTCTCTTCAGTCGTCGATGGTCCCGTTCTTGCAGGATCGTTTAGCCGCAGTGGTGTCGGAGATTCGATGTCTTACCGGATTCCTGATATTCACGGTACACTCGCGAAATGGTCGTACTGGAAAATCCCCACTTCATCGCATCTCGGAGATGCTGTGTCCCATCGCTCGTGCGCCGACTGTAACACCGCGCTCAAACTCGCTTACATCTTGGTAGCAGCAGTAATCGATCTAACAACTGCGCCAGACACTTGTTGTCTTATATAGTCGTTTGTCTATCGCAGCGCTGTATTCTGCCTGTTTATATAACCCTGTATTTGAATAAGCATATCTATACCAGTTTCTTTGGCGCCTGAGTGTAGCTCTGTGTCTCTGCGAGGAAATAGTAGTGTTGTTTTATTCTGAATGTTGTGACATTTTCCACGCAATACATGTTAGTCGCAAGGGAAATGTATTTGACATCACTGAGAAATATTTGGACGCAGGTTAAAGTGGTATGATTTCAGAAGCGAAAGAATCGACTCACACTACTGCATATTGACGTTCCTATAGATGAAATAATGAGAAGTTTGCTGACGGATGATGACAAGGGGCTATGTGGACAACATGGATAGCATAATTTTTAATCTACATAATTTATATTAGCTTGTAATATTATTGCTTGGCGCATGTCTAATTTTTAAACTCATTTATTATACAATGGTATCAGCTGTGGGAAATTTACTGCTTTCAATACTTCCACAATGGAGTACTTTGGAGGGTATTCCTGCAATGCTGTCGGCTCAATTGCCATTTCGTGTCTCCGCCTTAGTACAACGCTGTATGGTAGATTACCGCTATCTTGCAGCTGAATAGTCAGCATCATCCAATAACTATATCCTCCTACCCACCTGCGATGTTATGAAACTAGTATTGCCACTAGAGATGGGCAAACTGAAACACACAATGAAGCAGTACAAGTGTGAAACAGCTTGAGTTTTGTAATAATAGGCCCTCACATTGTATTATCTTGAGTGCCTGCTGTAAAAATATTGTCACAAGAACACAAATGAGGTGCGAGAGGGCCAATCATATCGAAGAATGACCACACAATCTTACTTCATAAATTAGGGCAAATAGGAGTAAGAGGTGTGTCAAAGAAGTGGTTCAAATCATACTTGGAAAACAGAGTTCAACGAGTTGAGATATGACAAGTTTCAAACAATTCCCTTGTAAAACACCTGTCTGACCCAGAACATGTGAATATAGGCGTCCCACAGGGAAGTGTATTAGGCCCAATATTGTTTCTTATATACATTAACGACTTCCCACAAAGTATCAGACATGGAGAAAAAATACTTTTTGCTGATGACAGTAACACAGTAATAACAGGTGAAAATCCAACACAGCTGTCAGAAAGAGCAAACAAGGCTCTCAATGATGTCCACAACTGGTCATTAAAAAATAAAGTAACCCTAAATGTAAAGAAAACTAACTATATTAACTTCCAATTGAACAAAAAACACAATACCACTAGAATAAGTTAATAATAATGAATTAGAATGTGTAACAAGTACCAAATTCTTAGGGATGAAAGTAGACAGCCAACTGAAATGGACAAACCATGTCAACATTTTGGCAAAGAAATTTTCCACAGCATGCTATGCTTTTAGAATCCTTGCACCGATATGCAATAAAACCTGCCTTAAAATAACATATTACGGATATCTACACTCAGTCCTCAGCTATGAGATCATGTGTTGGGGAACAAGTGCCAGTAACATACAAACTGTGTTCAAAGTACAAAAAAGAGCCATAAGGATAATAAACAGCAACAACAGGGCCCACTGTCTAGAATTATTTAGAAAACTAGGCATTCTCTTTCTTGTGAGTGTATCTTTCAGAACATAATGTTCAATTAGAAAAATCTCAACATGCATAACACAAACAGCCTAATACATGACCATGAAACAAGATCTTGTGACCATCTCCATCTAGATAGAAAGAACAAGGCAAAGATGCAAAAAAGTATATTTTACAATGGGATAACATTGTTTAAAAAATTCCCACAGGAAATTAAAGAAATAAATGAGCCCCTCACTTTCAGACAAAAGCTTAAAACCTTCTTAGCAAGTAAAAGTTGTTATACTGTAAAAGAATATTTAACGTAGATGTAGATTATTAGCAACATATGACATTATCACCAAAATATGATGTAATTATAAATGTGTGTATGACTAGTTATAAAAACTACACAAAATATGAGAAATCTGTTTCATTGTAAATGTAAATGTATGCTCATGTATTATAAACTGACGACATCCATACAATATTTATTGTTCCACGGATGAATAAATAAATAAAAAAAAAGTATGAAACTTTCACTTAGGCGTCTTTGCAGTTCCATATTTCCTGTAGCAAATGCGCTGCTTTCGTGTCATGTGACTTTCATACTTTCCAACTGGCTGAGGACAGACTTCATATGTTTCACATAACAGATTTTGCCAAACTCGTTTCCCTGCATTCCAGTGCCTAATTTTGATAGGTTTTTATGAGTGATAATCTGTATGTGCTCTTAAAAAGACATATCATTAGATATAATTTATTGAGAAAACATTTTGGGAAGCGAGACATTGAATTAACGTTTATGAGTGTGCCACTCACACTTTTCTTACTCACAGTTAAATTTTCCATTGTTTGTCACACAGGGCAGGATGCAATGACTGATGCTCACAGATCAAAATATTACTGTATCAGACTGGAGTATATAGCACAGTGGTCAAGTATGGCAGTTTTTCATCAAACATTCACAAGTTATCTGGATAATCTCATGATATATACACTTGATAGAGCTGCAAAACATGTTAAAACATTTCAAGGTAACTGAAATGCAGAGATCGGTATGTTTCCTTGAAGTGTAAAATCCAGCTAAAATTTAGAACAATTCATACAGAGTAATGTCTTTGTGATACCTATATCATGGCAGATCTGGCTCTACACCAAAGAAGTTTGTTTGAGTTACAGGTATATGGAGTTCCCTCAAGTACTCACAGTAAGCAGATGTATTATCATTTTATTATAACCTTCTACAGGAAATCAGAGATGAAGTTCCTGTTGAAATGCAATTTTTGTCACAGTATCTGAACGCCAATAACAGAAGTATCAAAGTACCAATGTTGATTTTCCTGAGAATTATTGATGATACACAAGTATCAAGATGTCTTTAGTATAACAACCAAACATAACACATTTACAAAAATAAGCACTCAAAAATATACTTTCATAAATCAGATAATTATTATCAAACACATAAATAAATAGCATACTCAAAAGAAATTAAACTCCTTGAATGGTGAGCAAAAACGCATCTTCTGTGTGCAACAAATTTCAGAAAAATATCCTTGCAAGATAGCTAGATGTAAGATTTAGTGGACTAAACAAAATACAGTCAAATACAAATTCAGTGCACACTGTCCATAGCTGTTCTACGTTGTAGTTTAGAAACATCATTTTTTATACTTTTTCGCTTGAAAGACGGGATCGTCTGTCTGTTATTGTTTGCCCCTGCTTTGAAAATACGTGCTCGCATGGAACAGAGGTGGCCATAATACAAAGACGTCATTTCATTATTTTAAACAGTGTAGGAAATAACACATGACTTTCTTTCCACCACAGCAAGGGATCTTGTGATCTGTGTATTAGTGGGATCTTCATATATTTTCAATCCCGACTACACTTGCAGCACGTGGTTTGTCTACACTTTGGATCAAGCCACCTACAGCTTGGTCAAAATCTTGCCAAATGTTGTCATTGCTAGAGTTGAATGTGCTCACTACAACTGGTTTGGCTGGTGGTGGATTATCTGTAGAACAACCGAGTGGGTTTCAGTCGTATTGCACAGCACTTGTTAATTATGACATCTTTTGTTTCTTTTAATCGATGGCTAGTTTTTGGGAATCCATGCTCCCTGAAGCGAGGTTCCAATAATGTTTCTTCTCAAGCAATTGCTTTATCTGCAAACTTTTGTACGAGGCGGGTACAGATTCCATCCTCAAGTTTAGCAGTTACTGTATTAGTGGCTTCATTACTGTGATCTGAGTTTTTCAGTCTCAGATAATGACTTTGTAAACCTTTGCTTAATAAGACAACTTTTGACAAGGTTACGTCTCATTCGCTGCTAATTTCAGTTGGGACTTGTTCAAAAGGAGATAGTATTTCACAAGATTTTTCAAAAAATAGTTCAAATGGCTCTGAGCACTATGAGACTTAACTTCTGAGGTCATCAGTCCCCTAGAACTTAGAACTATTTAAACCTAACTAACCTAAGGACATCACATACATCCATGCCCGAGGCAGGATTCGAACCTGCGACCGTAGCGGTCGCGCAGTTCCAGACTGTAGCGCCTAGAACCACTCGGCCACCCCGGCCGGCTCAAGAGTTTTCAATAACTGACCAGTCTTCATTGGACAGTTTTCTTTGTGAGTCCACACTGAGGATGGCGAGGGTGCTATGCAAAGGCTCTTCGATTTTCAAAAGCCTGTCAAACATTTCACACGTGGAATTCCATCTCGCAGGGCAATCTGATTTCGGTGTTAAAGTAGGGAAGCCCATTTCCCTATGAATATTGTGTAATTTCTCAAGTGCTTGAGTACTTCTTTTCAAAAATTCCGCTATTGACTTCACTTTTGCCCTTGTGTCTGTAATTGGTTCAAGGCTTGAATGCACAATTAAATTCAGTGTATGTGCAAAACAAGATACATGCCACCATCTACACATCATCACTACCTTCACCATATTAGGTGCATTATCTGTAGTACAAGCTACATTGTTATTGGTAAAACCGCAACCTGAAGTCACATTTTGTAATTTACTGGAAATGTTTTCTTCTGTATACTTGTTATGGAATTTAAAGCCACATAACAAATGTGACTTCAGATTTCAGTTTTCATCAAAGACGCGAGCAGTCACTGCAATATAATTATCATTTTTCACAGATGTCCATCCATCAGTCGTAATGCAGATGTAGGCTGCAGCTTGCACTGCAGTTCTTACTCACACTAGTGTGCTGTCGAACACTTGAAGAGTAAACTGTGGGAGAGTGTTTTTCTACTGGTAGGTACATAGTTTCCATTTAATAAATGAGTCATTTTTCTAAACTCTACACTCTCAACTACATTAAATGGAAGATATTCTTTAACGACAAGTCTTTAAATCTGTTCGTCTACTTTGGCTCGTTTGGATGAAGGCACTGGTCTTGATGCAAATCCAATAATCTTTGTTTGTCTAACACACCTATTCAGAACTGAACCGGTGGAAGTGCTGGGCATTTATCGCACAGATTGTTCATCTTGAGGCACAGGCACTGAAATACCAGATTCCTGAACAGTTGCTGTGGGAACTGAACTGGCTTCGTCACTGCCCAGATTCATGAAAACTGGTTTCGAAAGAGTTTCACTTAAATTACCTGTTGGATGCTTATGTCGCAAGTGTCTGTTTAAGCAAGAAGTTGAACTGCTTTTAAACGACAACACTGCCGAGCACAAGTTATATTTAATTTTCTCAGGGTTTATCTTCATAAAATAATCCCACATCGGGCTTCGTAACGCTATAGCTGAAGACAGAAGAACCAACATGAAAGGAACTGTAGGCGGGAGCAAACTGCAGAAACAACGGATATGCTACGGGGTTTCCCACATTTCGTTAGTATGGATGGTATACCCGTCCTGATAATTTCCATGCACACAGAAGGAGTCATTGTGGGGAATAGGCACATTGACCGTAGACTCACAAATAAAGCCACATAATTCGAATAAATAACAAAATATAAGAGAAAAAATTTCTGTCCCCCAAGGTGTTTCGAACCATTATTATAAACCCATCATGCTTCCCAGCCCTTCCCGTACACCACTACACCATCAATGATCCGTCGATCACAATGCTTGAAAGTACATCCAATTTATGCATGTCTAAAAACTGCCACTCTACGCCTTTTTTTAATTCAAAATGTTCTAGGTTTACTTGCGTTTTTTAATATGATTACTGTATATGAACAGCGATGCGTATGTTATAAGAGATGCGTAATTTAACTGAATGGTTTTCACACTTTTATTATTTTGAAAGCGAATAGTGTGCGTTATTTCATTGTTTGTTAGTGTTTATAAAGCATATATTACGCCATTTCGGAATAAGGCAGTCAATCAGAAATGAAGCTTTATTTTCGGAAATCTTAAGCTTCATGCTGTTGTGTGTCAAAAAGATTTCGACACTCTTGAAAGTGTTTTATGAAGTAGTATGTTAAACGTGTTTCAGTATCTATGTCGTGCCTGACTCTCGTCCGAGACAGAGCGAAATGAAACATCACCGTTTCGATACAATTAGTCCGTTCCAAGCACAAGTGGACTGAAACAGCGTTATTTTGAATGAACGATACAGTTTCCGTGTCTGGCCCGAGATCGAATCTGGTCCCGTTATCCGACACAGAGCGGCATAAACACCACTGTTTCGAAACAGTGAAACACAGTCGTTACGAAACACTGAAACAGTTCCACGCGTCGATACACTGTATCGAAACATAGAAACAGTGGCCAAGTCTCATTACCACATTGCACTCAGAATCGATCGGTTGACGGTTTTATAATGTGCCCGTAGTGTCATATGAACAGTGCGCACCAGGTGGCAGCATCGGAGTTGCCGACTCCAGGGAGGACGTATAGCCCAGCGACTGCCGTACCAGGCGGGGAAGTCGCATCGGCTGCGCCATCAGACAAAAGATATGGGCCAGCGCCACAGCAGAACGGGCAGTTCCAACTCAACTGGACTAATAACAAGACCGCCTTCTACTTGTGTACATCGCACTGCATTGTCCGCTTCTAGAGCGTCCGCACCAGCCCATCTTCAGTGAACATTTTTGTGGAACAACTGTCCTTAGCTTCTGAAACAACAGTTGAACTTCAAGATTTGCTGTCTGAGCTGATCTGTACAAAGTTGAGTATTCGTCAGTAAATGTGGATGTTCTTGTCACTAATCATTGTCAGGGTTTCATTGTTCTTCTCGTGCTCCTTAGCGTTTCCCTCAGCGTACGGTAAAATGACGACGAGCCAAATCTCCTTCTCTGGTTGCATTAAATTCAGGATACAACAGTTGCTATTTATTTTAGAAATGTTAGGAAAAACATGTCTAAATGATTTTATTTGCGAGTAGCTTAATAAAAGAACGTGAAGTGAGTGGTCAGACACATTTTAAAACACAAAGCAATTTGAAATAGAGACCTATTTCTCCGGGAATCTGCCCACCTCTACCTATCTTTCCTAACATTAAGTTACATTACGCAGAACGATACTGACCGATGCGATGATTAACCGTCTTCATGTAATTTAGAATATGGAACTGAAAAAAAATTGATCCTGTAAAAAAAAAAAAAAAAACCAGTTAAATTTTTATCATTAAAACAGTCTATTTCCTCGATTTTTAACGATTTTAATCCCGAATTTAGAAAAAGAAGTTTAGATAATTTAGTTCCTAGAAGTATGTTTCTTTGTGGGTGAAGGTTGCACCGGCAGCCGAGAACAAGCACCCACTCGCCATGGATGTGGTGACGACAGGAAGATATACCTTTGAAATGTTTTGCAACATTTGGGAGAAGTGACTTCAAGCCCTCACAGATTTCGATACAATCTTCTTTTTTGGTGTTCCAAAGAGACGGCAGATGCATCTGAACCTCATTTTCACTAATGTTTCCAGAATATGTTGATCACTTACTTGTCACAGTTTTGTGTCCCAACTACTTCTGGTATTTCCAGATGTCTGACTCTGAATCTTCTTTATCCGACACATCGGATGAGTTGTTCTTGATTGCACGTACGTTAAATTCCCGTACATATTTATTTAAGTAAATAATTGACTTTGATTTAGCGAAGGCATCTTTGAATGCATGAACTTTAATCTTGGATCAGGAGTCTTTGGAATTACTATAATGGCGAAATGTTCCAAGTTTTCTAACAACCTTGCCAGCTGTTTATTTAGATTTTAAATTTCGTTTATAGGTATTATATTTTCGACTGCATGCCGAACGCAAGTGGCTAACTGAATCATTTTTCTTACTGTAAAATAAATGCTCCCTGAGATTCCTTTTGTCAATTATTCAATTGGTCGTACCATTTCCGCCATCTCTTTGATACAGTCCAACTCGCTGCTAGAAGCCATTGGGTAAGCATCAGGTCTAGTTAAAAGTATCGCTATCGCTACCTTAACTCCACGAATTGTTCCGACATACAAAAGCCGGCATTCCATCGTGTGTGGACGTCAAGTATTTTTTTTTTTAATTTGGTCTTCTTTCATTACCATCTCTATCTCTCTTTTCTGTATCCTTTCACTTGCATTTAGGCTCCCTTCAATATATTTGACAATACCTAGGACCTTATTGTCATTTCTGCGCAGGCTGAGCATCCACGAACGGAGTGAATGATACATTGTTGAGCGACTTCGATACATTGGCGAATTACCACCATAACAAAACAACGATGCTAACCCCAATATTTATGGACGAAACCTCAATGTTTTCAAAATATCGATGTATCGCTTGCATCCATAATCATTCGTACAGAAAATAACAACGCGTTCATCGTACCCCTGGTCTCGTGGTGCTCACGTCAGAGCATAATTACGACCACTCTTAGAGGTTATGGCCGAAAGTGTTGTCATCTTGAGTCTTCACTCATATTTTCCTGTTATTAGTACGGATAATCGACCAACTCTGTTTGAACTGTGCGGAATATTATCCGTATGTCCGTACTTTTGTTTGACTTGCAAGTCGATTACGTAAACTTATGCTGTTTGTGTGTGCCCATAGAAATAAATGTTTTCTGTGCTGTTTATACACTACAGCGCGCGGATAAGCGTTGGACTGAGGACCTAAGTCTAGATTATGCGTATTGGTTTATCTGAATACATGTAATATTCTACTTAAAACGACAAAGTCTTTCATTTATTATGACGCTCCTCCATGGTATGGTTGCATTATCACGCTCATCTACGTATCTGTCAGGTTTTGGAGCTCCATCTTGCGTTTTTTCATAGAGATGGGGGCTGACAGTTAAATAAACTGAATGTATACACCGCTAATTATGCGTTTTTGGTATGGAGAATAGCACTACACATGTTAATCGTCTTTGTTGGACCCCACGTCCCTTCCCACTATATGCTCTTTGGGTATACATGTTAGGGAGCATTAAATACAGTGCGAGTTTAATCACATTCAATGGCGTTTTGCTGTTGCAATGAATATTCATCATTAGCAAAAAATAAAAAATGCATTTGTTGTTGGTGGCAAAATTGCCGCGGTGTGGCGTAATCCAAGGGTTTGCCTTACACTTCCGTGGTTACCAAGGCTGACTGACGTGAAGTCTAAACCGACATCTTTAAGAGAATTAAAGTAAATACTGCTGAATTCTGAGGCTGTGCATACATTCCAAATAATCAGAGTCGGTAATTAGTTATAATGCTATGCTCTAGTGTTTTAACTATGTAACCTGGAAATCAATTACATGAGCCACGAACCAGCAATGCAAACTGTTATACTGTGGACTGTACAGGTATGTAGGTTGTATGGCTGTGTATTCGTCGTACCTGTAAGTAAACCTTCCCAGCAGTTTTTTGACAGCGCTAAGAATATGGAAAATGCTAGTGAGTGTAAATACGAGAATGCACAGAACAACTATACATCTTTAGTAAGTCTGACTATGTGGTTGCAGTAATACAGAGCAAATTATACCTTCCTGATGCATACAGGAGACAGTGTGGTTGAGCCAACCTGTTAAAATTATTGTGTATGTAACCCTAAGATCGTCCTGCACTTTGTCTACTGGAGAAGTAGTTCTAGCTCAGATGGTGTTGATCATGACTTATTTTCTGTATATGGCTCATAAAAGTCGAACAGGTAAGTATTACATTTCTAGCTAGTCGTGTAAACCTGATCAAAAATGTTCAAATGTGTGTGAATTCCTAAGGGACCAAACTGCTGAGGTCATCGGTCTCTAGACTTACACACTACTTAAACTAACTTACGCTAAGGACAACACACACACACACACACACACACACACACACACACACACACACACACACGCCCAAGGGAGGACTCGAACCTCCGGCCGCAGGGGCAGCGGGATTCGTGACGTGGCGTCTCCAACCGCGCGGCCATTCCTCGCGGCTGTAAACCTATGTACGAGTGTAGTTTTAATGGCTTATTCGGTAGTGGCAGGATGTAATAGCTAGATATACTACTTACAAAAGGAGACAATGAGGACCTATGTTGGTTTATAAAACTGTGCGCCTGCAGTTTTAACATGAAAATCAATTACACAAAAAACAGTGATACTGGCAGCTATTTAGTAACGAATGTGATGGTGGAATTCAGAGTTAATGTGCCTGATGATTGAAATCATCTCGTCTGCCCACGTAATTTCCCACAGAACCAAGACAGGGAAACTAGCCTTATTATGCGCTCATAGCTATGGCTGGCAGTGACATTGCTTCTCCATATACAGGGTGAAAAGTATTTAAACCGACAAACTCTGGGAGGTTGTAGGGGACATCAAACCAAACATTTTTCCCTAATGTCATTTTTTCCTATGAGGAGTATTTAAACCGATGGAGGCCGTATTACGATCTTCTGTTGTTAGAGGGCCGTATTACGCTCTTCAGTTGTAGGCAACTGCTGTCCACCAGTGTGGTAGTGCATTGTCTCTGTTTACTAATGGAGCGATACACCTGGAGTGAGTACACTGATATGGTTGGTAGGTACTACGTAGCACACCACAACGGACGAGCTGCATAGCGGGTTTATCAACAACAATATGCTAGTCGCCGTATCCCTCATCATACGACCTTTGCTGCTGTGTACCAACGTCTGCGTGAGACCGGGTAATTTAGCAGATTACCTAGACAGGGATGCCGTCGCACGGTAAGAACGCTGCAATTTAAGGAAGCTGTCTTGCAGCATGTGGAGCGGGATCCTTCAATCAGCACTCGTGCAATTGCACGTAACATGGGGACGAATCAGACGAATGCAAGAACAGTCCTTCGAGAGCAATTGTTACGTCAATTTCACTTACAGCGTGTCCACAACCTGGGACCAGTTGACTATCCACCCAGATCACAGTTTTCGCAGTGGTACTTAGAACAGTGTGAAATGCATGCTACATTTCCATCCTCTGTGTTGTTTACCAATGAAGCAACGTTCTGGCGTGATGGAGTCTTCATCATGCGCAATTCACATGTTTGGAGTGAGGATAACCCACATGCCACAGTTACTAGCGCTCGTCAAGTGCGGTTCTTCGTTAATGTGTGGGTCGGTGTTGTTGGGGATTGTTTAATTGGGCCGTATCTCCTACCTAGGCCATTAAATGGCAGGCACTATTACAATTTTCTCGCCAGAACATTGCCTGAATTACTGGAAGACGTACCGCTCCCTCCAAGACAACGCATGTGGTTCCAACATGACGGGGCGCCAGCACATTTCAGTAGTCGATTCCTGGACCGACGGTTCCCAGAAACGTGGATTGGCAGAGGTGGTCCTGCACCATGGCCTGCTCGATCCCCGGATATGTCCCCTCTGGACTTTTTTGTGCGGGGAGAGATGTGCAGCTTGTTTACGTAACTCCTGTTGCGTCAGAAGAGGATCTGGTTGCCCGGATAGTAGCAGCAGCAGCAGGGACAGTTCAGGATACTCCTGGGGTTTTTACCCGTGTCAGACAGAACATGATCCTACAGTGTAACCTTTGTTTACGTGTCAATGCAGGCATTTTTGAAAATCTACTGTAATTGAAATTGGGTTGTGTTAATGTGTTGTATCTTGGTCATAAAAAAATGGAAAAAATGTTTTTTGGTTTAATTCATTTGCCGCCAGAGAAATATTTCTCTACTGGTTTAAATACTCCTCATAGGAAAAAATTACATTAGGGAAAAATATTTGTTTTGATGTCCTCTACAACCTCCCAGAGTTTGTCGGTTTAAATACTTTTCACCCTGTATGTCATGGTTCCACTACACAGTGCTAATGTCAGTATGTTGTTGTAAATAAATGCCTATGAAGGACTTTCAATCGGTAATTATTAATTACATACATAACATATAGAAGATTTTCGTGTTGTGTTACAACAAAACACGAGATTTTAGCGATAGTCTGAGACACCTACTAAGTTGGTTTAATGGATGTGGGCTATAATAATGAATGGTTTGGTGCAAGAATGAGGCAGCTCCACTCTATATACTTTTGTGGCAAATTAAAAAAAGTTTTAAAAATTCAGTTTTCACCGAAACCAAAAGATAGTCACCCTTGTTTAAGGTTGTGGGGCATCTAATACTACTGACCAGAATACACACAAACGGATGCAATCAGGTACGTTCAATGGAGTTTTGATTTTTGGAGCTGCCACAGTTTTGCTCCAAAGTGAATGAAAAACTCTTTGTAGGGCCATTTTCTCCATAATTAACCTTATTAAAAAACATTAATAAAGAAAGCACAACATTATTAG
Source organism: Schistocerca piceifrons (assembly GCF_021461385.2). Classification (NCBI taxonomy): domain Eukaryota; kingdom Metazoa; phylum Arthropoda; class Insecta; order Orthoptera; family Acrididae; genus Schistocerca; species Schistocerca piceifrons. Next base: position 43,375,443 of record NC_060139.1, on the reverse strand, counting down.
CATAAAACATCAATATGTACCGTTCTTCTTCAGTCTTCTAGCTCCCCTCAGTCTCCTCAGGGTCGTTTGAAGCATCTGGTCGTAAAACCACATTTCCTTTTGCACAACATATTTTCTGGCCAGCTCTTTGACATCTTTAAGCTTTTGGTCTTTAAGCGGGAGAGGGCAATCATAAGCTTGATGAAGGTGGTCCATTGTTATGAGACTCGCAGGTCCTTGGTTGCATATTTGCGCATTCTCGAAGACGGTCATCCCTACGGTCGCACTTCATTTGAATAATCCCTTCACCGATGTATGGCTGTCCATAGAGAAGTATTTTGTACTTAGTGGTTAAATATTTTCCTCTTTTACAGTTCGATAATGATACGTGAACAAAAGTTCTTCAACTTGTCAACATAGTTGAAAGTAAATCCCTGGTCCACTTCAGTGACATGAAATTTAGTCCATCGCCCTGAAATACATTTCTATATTACCGAACGCTCTGTCGCATGGTATAAAGCTGTGGCCCGGTTCTGGGAATCGATGAACGATCTTTGTAAAGCGATAAAACAAATACTGCGTTAACGAATGATTTTTATTTTGTGAGACACAGTTATCGGAAAATAGGTGAAGTATTTTCATATCATCTGTTAGAACGTGGTTGATGTAGCGATGTATAAAACGTATTGGCTCATTTGGCGTCTTTTTTCCGATGGTTTCATCATAGGGATAAAAATGATGTTTTCCAGTCTTACCAGACGAAAACGCAATGTTGTAGACTCACAACTGGCGTTTATAAAATGCGTCCTCAGAAGCAACTTTGGGGAGGGGCATATTTTGTTTGTAGTCGAAGCACATCATCTCGGTGTCATTATTACGTTGTGCAAGTGTCATCTTGTCTTTAGTGTCTTCATAAAATGATTCCGTCCGACTCTGATGAAGTAACTTGGCACCCTAGTGCTCCTTAAGTCTCTCAGCTGAGACAGAAGAGGCACTGAGTTCCCTTTGTATGTTGTCACACTTTTGACACGTGTCCGATCTTGGGCGCCCGAATATGATGTTGAAGTGTGTCCTGAAGTACCGAAAGTAAAAATCATATTCTACTGGAGATTCAGAGTGATTCTCCATGTACAAACGATGAGTTTCTTTGATAGTGAGGTCGGCAGTTTTGTCTATTGCCATTGTCTCGTCGACTGCAATGCGACTCTCGCCTAGGAAAACTGTAAGTGTGACAATGAACGTTTTGCACAGTTTCATCTGAAATTTTGTTGCTTCTTGTATTATGCTTTCCCCTACCATCTGGTTTTGGTGTGATAGCTCCGTCAAAAGAAAGTTCTTTGCACTATTTTCCACTCGCTTTCTGGACACACCATGCAGTGAAGCAAACTCCTTTTTTACAGACTCTTGCATTACTCTCACCGACTCTAAAAGCACAGAGATTTGAAAACGCCCTAGGCTTTGCTGTTCCACTTTTTGGCCTATTTCTTTTTACAAGTAAACCTTTAATGCAACCAGTCAAGTACACATCTTGAGTATGCTTATTCGTAAGGCCATTAAAAGCATTAACAATACGATGTCTTGCTTCAACGCCAGATTCAGTAAAACACTTGTATTTGCAACTGCAATCATTACCTATAGTCCGGTGAGGCATGTTTTTTCCACTCGGGCTCTTGTACTGCTTTCCGTCAACCATCTGCTGTTTTCTGTTCCGTTTCCATTATTCCTCGCGCGATCCTTTTTTCCTATTCAGTGGCCCAACAACTGTGTCTCTGCTTCTTGAAGCTTCTGAATCAGTTGACATCTCATCTTCACCTGGCTCGCAGTTTTCTGATGAGTCACAATTAAACACACCTTCCTCTTCTGATTCACTCACCTTGACAGAAACATGAAATCAAAAGACGATGAAATCACAAAAAAGATCGTAAACTCGATAAAAAATATCCCTTACAGAGAACATGCAATATTTACACCTGTCTTATTAACACTATATAACATAACCTCCTTCCTGATGTCGTTTGGGGGAAGAACGAGGCAGCTTCCAGAGCTGTACTCTGACAAGGGAACCTCCCCATCGCACCCCCTTCAGATTTAGTTATAAGTTGGCACAGTGGATAGGCCTTGATAAACTGAACACAGATCAATTGAGAAAACAGGAAGAAGTTGTGTGGAACTGTGAAAAAATAAGCAAAATATACAAACTGAGTAGTCCATGGGCCACATAAGCAACATCATGGAACAAGTGTGATAAGAAGCGCCGTGGTCCCGTGGTAGCGTGAGCAGCTGCTGCACAAGAGATCCTTGGTTCAAGTCTTCCCTCGACTGAAAATTTTACATTCTTTATTTTTGCATAGTTATTATCTGTCCGTTCGTTCGTTGACATCTCTGTTCACTGTAATAAGTTTAGTGTCTGTGTTTTGCGACCGCACTGCAAAACCGTGCGATTAGTAGACGAAAGGACGTGCCTCTCCAATGGGAACAGAAAATATTTGATCGTAAGGTCATAGGTCAACCGATTCCTCCACAGGAAAACACATCTGATATATTCTATACGACACTGGTGACGGCATGTGCGTCACATGACAGGAATATGTTGTCGACCCACCTAACTTGTATACTTGGCGAATGGGTAAAAAGATTCTTCTACCTTGCCCGATTTAGGTTTTCTTGTGGAAGTGATAGTCACTCCCAAAAAAGTGATGAAAACATAAGAGTTTGTCACATAAACGGAAAATAAAAAATTAAAATTTACACTCGATTTCCGATTTGAACCTAGGACCTTTCGTTCCGCAGCTGCTCACGTTGCCACGACACCACGGCGCTCCTGCGTTCCTATTGTCCATATTGTTGCTTATCTTCCCTTGAACTACTCAGTTTGTATATTTTGCTTATTTTTTCACAGTTCTACACAACTTCTTCCTGTTTTCTCAATTGATCTGTGTTCAGTTTTTCAAGGCCTATCCACTGTGCCAACTTATAACTAAATCTGAGGGGGTGCGATGGGGAGGTTCCCTTGTGAGTACATTCAGCTCCATCTGCTGGGTTTCTCTGGACCTAGCGGGTGGAGCTGCCTGCTCCTTGCACCAAACTAAGCGGCTTTTATTTTTGTATGGGATAGGACGCTCAACTAATTATTGTGAGAACCACTCCCATGGAGGCTTATTTTGCAGACTGTCCAGTGCTTACATACGTATAATTTCGGGTCATGAAACTATGATGACTCTTGTAATTCTTTTCTCCCCCCGCCACACACACACGCACACTCACTATACCCCACCCGCCGTACGCCGTATTCTCCAGACGTTGCTCCGTCTGACTATCACCTGTTTAGATCAAAGGCGCATGGCCTGGCTGACCAAAACTTCCAATCTCATGAAGAAGTCACAAATTGGATCGATTTGTGGATCGCTTCAAAAGATGAACAATTTTTTTCAACGCGGGATTCATACACTGCCCGGAAGATTGGAGAGAGTAGTGGTCAGCGATGGAAAATACTTTGAATGATACATGTGTAACCAATTTGTTTCATTAAAGCCTCAAATGCTGGGGGAAAAACGGCGGAAACAAAGTTGTACACCTTGTAGTTCAATAATTCTTACCCTGTAACTTGTGTATTACGGTGACAAAGGATACCCTGCTATGAAGTGTGGTCAGCAAGTTTATAAAACCACATTATGGAATTTGTAATGTTATGTGAGCCTCACTGCCCTTTTTTTAACTAATTTGTGGCTGATTTTATATTGAGCAGCTCAGTAATGTATGTAAATACCGTAAATGTAAATGTGATTCAAAAAGTACTTGAAGTGAACTGAATCGCAGCTGGACAGCACGAAACTCTTTAGCGCGCAATCCCTGCAACGATAGTAGTTGTGAATCTTTGAGTATGGACTCTAAAAAAAGACAATTGATTTATTAAAAACAGGGGGACTGTTAATCTGTATCTTGTGGAAAGAGGACGAGATGTTAGGTCGTCACTCAGAACGTATTGTTACATGTAATGTAAATTGCTGTTGTATTGATAAAACTGTGTAAAGTATGTGTAACAGTTGCCAAACATTTGCGTATACAAATTGTCTGGAAGTGTTTTTGGAAAAGGAGGTGAACTTCATTGTCGTCGCCGGCTATCAATCGACAGAATTGTAAGTGTACAAAGTTCACTAAAATACTGGAAAGGAAATGCATTGTCTATAGGTTTCATTCAATACGTAACAACCTCTCATAATTTATCAATAACAGTAATTGGATTATGATCTTGTACAATAGTATGGTGCTGAACTCCACTGATCTATTTTGATGTAGCAGGCCGTGTAGTTTGAAGGAAGTTTGTGTGGCGAGCAATCTCGTTTTCTCACGAAAAGCAGATTGCTGTTTGATCGTATTTACTTACAGCAGTGGTCCCTTAGGTATAAGCTACGAAAACTTGAGCTCAAAGCTATCCGCAATGCGACCAAGTAACCAACAGAGTCGTACTTTAAATCTTAAAGAACAATAACGTCCTCCAAATTACATCACCAATTGGTGAAGAAGCTGATCATTTTAGGAGGCAGCAACCAAAATCAGGTACCAGTTACGACTTAAAAGTCTCAATCAAAAGCAATCTCTCTCTCTCCAAACACATATATAAATATACATATTATTAAAAGTCATTTTATATTGGAGCCCGAACAGGGACGCGAAACGAAATTAAAATATTTCATGCTGTTGTTCGAAACGTCTTTGTAATTATCTTCTATTTGTTAGACTTGAAATATTTAAGATATTGTAAAAAAAATTTATATTTCATTGTTGCTAATCGATGTCACTTATTTGCATGTACCACGACAAAATTATGCCGGAAACAATACTGATTTGCTGAGCTGGTAAATAAAAAGCGGAACGGATGATAAAATTTGCCGTGAAAAGAACATTTTGGACTTTGGAAAATTCGCCAGCAGTTGCAGATACGCAAGAGTGAGTACCTTTTTATTTCCGTTGAAAAGCTTCATTAATGCCCTCTCATGTAACATGATTCTATGTTTTTTTCCATCAACCTATCCAAATCCAGTAGAAAGTGCATGGAGGTATTTTGTAGGTAGACATTTAGTTGCATTGTATAATTTCAGGTATTGTTATAGTCAGTATTAGCTTTAAAAAAATCATTTGTTTGCACCTCCATATTGCATAAACGGCGTTGGCATTCAGTTGTCTCTGATCAGTAGCATACATTGTGTCATTTTGTGCGAGCGTAGGCAATTGTTAGGTATACGTCATCATTACGTCAGTGCATCCCAGAAGGCTTAGCAAGCTACTGCATAACTTTCTCGCGCAGGAATTTCATACAACCCTGTGCGCGAACCAAATAACGGCAGAGGGCAGACCACATTCCGTTGTAGATGACAGAAATAGTTGACTAGTTGACACAAAATACCAACTTAGATCGCAAATCGTACCGATCAGGAATGAACTATCACCTGATAGGCCAGATGAAATAATCACCACACATAGTACTGTAGTAAACGTATCGCCCAGCAGCGTACAGGTACTACAAACCACTCAGATAATACCAACTTCAACCTACAAAGATGTTTCATATTTAATCGACGCCTTGTTTGCGCGCCTGGTGACACATAGGGAACAAGAGAAACAGCAGGAACGAACACAAAGGGAACAGGAAGGACAAGAATTTATCCATAGTTTAGATGATAAGTTCGAAGCTCAAACCAAAAGTTTTGACGAAAAGCTTGATTCAAAGTTAGATTCTAAATAAGAAGCGCTAACGAATAGCCTCGATGAAAAGTTAGAAAATCTAGTAACTAAGACTGAACTTGATAGCATTGCAACAGCTATGGAAGGTGACCTCGAGACTAAAGTAGTTACTGCAGTTCAAGATGCAAAACAAGAGTTAATCACTGAACTTCATCAGATGTTAGAGACATAAAGTAATAAGAAACAGCAAGAAATTAATGATAGGATTCAGAAAAGGTATGACGAACTTGCAAAGCAGACGGAGGATAACGTAAAACAATATCAGAAGGACGTATATGAAGTAAAATCAGAAATCGTGCTAGTTAACAAAGAAGTTGTTATCTGTAAAGACATTTTACACATAGTGAATGACAAAGTAAAGCAGTTGACTGACAAATTCTCTCAGTTGGCTGTGAATGGAGAAAAAGAAGTGGAACAAAAGTTAAAAGAACAAATACAATACTTTAGTGAACAATGTACAGACTCGTTAGCGGAGAAAGATAAAATGATCGAAAAAAATAATAAAAACCGAGTTAAATGACACTGTTAAGGATACCGCTCTTAACATATTAGCGGCACCAGGTACCTCTGGAGATACTGTTTTCATAGAATTAGGTGGCATCAGAACAGTATTTACACTTGCCTGCTTGGAAAGAACAGGTTACTCAGAAAATACAAAGCTTATAGCAACAATTTCAAAACAAAGACAGAGAAACATGTCACGGTTACCAACACTGTGTTTTCACTCAGTGATATAAGCAATGATGGTCCTGAGCAGCAAAACACAAAACATCAAAGTAGGGAATATTCACCACCCAGAACACAACAAATTCCAGTAAATGACTCTAATTCATTAGTGCAGTTAATGAAAGAGGAAAGCCTATTGAAACACAGAAACTTTCAGTTATTTAATCCCGAAAAGAGAAACCTTCATTCGATCGTTTTTCTCCGATCATTTTCCGGAATTTTTCCGCCAAGTTGGTATGATAGGCAAAAGATACAGTTTGTAATCGGGCATATTACGGGAGGATCTGCTATTTGGGGAGCCGAAATGGTCGATCGATGTCTTGCTTACCGTGATTTTAAACAGGCATTTATAGCCAAGTTTTGGAACGTAGTTCAGAAAAGGCTGAGGAAAGAGGGATATCAAGCTGAACCTTTCGATCCGAGAAATGGAAGTTTAAGGAAAGATTTCGAAAAGTATTTGGGGAAAATTAGATACTGGGATACACCAACCTCAAGTAAGGATGTGATTATGATCTTGAAGTCGAAATTGCCCGTATCAATTCAAGAAAAATTAGTTAACGTCAATGATGATGACGAAGAGACATTTCTTTCCATATTAGACTCATCTGACCTTATACATGAGGAACAGAGAGCAAACAATAAGCAGAAATCGCTAACAGGTGGAATTCCTCAAGTACGAGTAACAACAATGGTACACACATTTCAGATAGAAAAAGGCATTTTAACGGACACGATCAGTATTGTGGCAAGCAGAATGGAAATGGACAATTTAAAGGTAATAAGAACTACAACCGAGCGAGATATCACCGACGAATCAGGTAAACAATTTTAACTACGGCAACAAGCCACAGCACACTGCGTATGGCAATGAATACGGCAACAAAAGTTGGCAGCGCGGATTCCCACAGCAAGTGCAAGAATGGAATCCTGGCGCGCGGAACACGAACGTATACTATCAACATACAAACCCAATTAATACTTAGCAAAAAATTATGCCGAATAATCAGCAATTTGAAACATCGGCACCAAACCAACGACAAATTCATGAACGAGAATTTCAGACGCAATTTGAACCTCAGAATAGAGGAAATAACCAAATGCAAAGAAACTGTACAACCCACCGGTATTTTTCACTCAAGCTGATAATCTTCCGACTTTTAATCCAGTAAATGAACCACAACAATTTCATACCCAAGAAATTGACAACACTCAGTTTTATTCGCCGCAATCAACTGAAATGAATGTACAACCTGATAGGAATAACAATGGCTGTACCACCAACTGTTCAACACCGGAAAACTAATCACAGCATCTTATCACTCCCTACAAGGTGCTGTGCGGCAGGAAGGGAGTAATGACAGCCCAAATCACACTAGCAGGATACGTAACTGCAGCAATACTGGATACTGGTGCAAACGTAAATGCAATCTCACTATGTTTTTACAAATAGATAACAGGCACAAAAAATACCCACATTACCCGTACAAGGAATTTGCATTACAGGAGCTATTAGTTCACACACACAGGAATTGCAGATGCAAGCTTTGATCCCTGTTAATGCAAGCTTTGATCCCTGTTATTATACACACAGTAACAATTGAATGTATTTTCCTGGTAGTAAAGAACTTGTCAATACCCTGCTTGTTAGGTATTGAGTTTCTCAAATAGACGAAGGCCAAGATTGATTTCGCCGCAGGAACTCGCACTCTAAATGCAAATGAACAAGTAATCACTATCAGACTCACACATGGGAAAGTACGTAGTTATCCCCCGGGAAACATTTTCAGACTACATAAACTTATCAGAAAAAGCACACTAATACACAACGGCTGGAACAGTTCCGGCTGGACATACAAGGGCCAGATGAAACAGATTACTTACCAGACAGAGACGAAATTACAACAAAAGCGGCAGAATCCACTAATTTGATAGATGAAGAGTGACAAGAATCATTTCAAATCCTTTTTGACTTCAGATCTGCTTTCTCGACGAGACCTGGAATAATTCGAGACTTTCAATACAGAATGGAAGTTATACCCCATCTCACCTTCTGTCGCACCACCTGTTCGGTACCATTTTCGAGAAGGGAGGCTGTAAAAACTGAAATTAGAAAAATGTTAACGTGGAAGGTGATTGAACTATCTGATTCACTGTATGGTAGCCCCTTGCTAACTATACCCAAGACTGATAATACTGTACGACTAGTTCTTGATGCTAGGAATATAAACAAAATTATTGTACCAGTCAGAACTCGTCCTGAAGCCATAGACGAACACCTACAGAAATTTTATGATGTGAGATATCTGACCAACATTGACCTAAAAATGTCATATTGGCAGGTGCAACTACATAAAGAATCTAGAAAATATACTGCATTCATCTTTGCAGGGCATTCTTGCCAATTCCGAGTTATGCCCTTTGGATTGAACGTTAGTTCAGGTGTATTCATATCCACTTTGGATCATGTGTTAGGAGATGACTTAGTTGATCAAGTTACCAGTTACGTTGACGATCTCCTCATTGCCATAAAAACTTGCGAAGAGTATCTTTACCTTATATACCGTATATTTAAGAAATTCAGAGAATTTGGAGTGACTGCAAATCTTCAAAAGTCCCGATTAGCTCAATCAGAAATCAAATTTTTAGGTCACATTATTTCGCCCTCTGGAATAAAACCGGATCCTCAAAAGATTAGTGCCATTAGAAATTTTGCAAGACCTACTTCTAAAACTCAGCTAAAAGGATTCCTTGGCGTGTGCTCATTTTTTCGAAAATTTTTGTTTGGATGGATTTTAAATAGTACACTTTTGTTATCATTGCTAAAGAAAAATGTCTATTGGAACTGGACCGACGAGTGTCAACAAGCTTTTGATTCCATTACGAATGCCTGTAAGAATGCCTTGGTAAATAGTCCCATCTTACATCATCCTGATATGAACAAGGAATTTTGTATCGCTTCAGATGCCTCTTGCCAGGGAATCGGTTGTCTTGTTTCAACTCGAGGAAAGGAATGAACAAAAAGAAATCCGAATTATCAGTTTTGCAAGCAGAGTCCTCACTGAAGCAGAACGATTTTACTCTGACAGAATTGGAAGCTCTTTCTATTGTTCGGGCTTTCAAGCGTTTTAATCATTATATATACAGACGCAAGGTAAAAGTTTTTTCTGATCATCTAGCATTAAGTTCTCTGTTGTCATGCAAATTATTTCACCCTCGATTGACACGTTGGTGTCTATTTCTTCAGGAGTACGACTTCGAAATTGTGCATATAAAGGGGCAAAGACAATATAATAGCTGACACCTTTAAGCGCAAGATCGCACAATATTGTTATGTTCCAAGTCTTCATGCTAAAATACACAAGCTACTGCGAAACTGCGTGATTTGTCAAAAGGCCAAACCCTTTAATTTATCCAATGCATTACCTTTGAATCCAATTTTAACAATGAAACCCTTAGAGATCATAGGAATTGATTTTGCCGGTCCGTATCCTCGTGGTCGTGGAGGCTTACAGTATGTTGCTTATATTATTGATCTGTTCACAAAACATGTAAGACTATGTGCAATGAAAACAGCAGACACCAAGCAACTTATTAAGCGTATAGAAAGTGACTACTTTCCAAGATTTGGCATTCCTAAGAAAATGTTGTCAGATAATGGTCCCAAATTCGTTTGTAAACTTTGGAGATATTTTTTAAGCAACAGCAACATACAACAGATCTTGATCTCGAAGTTTAGGCCACAAAGCAACCCAGAAGCACGAGTTTTTAAAGAGCTCAATAGATTTATAAGAACATACATACCTAACCATAACACAAATTGGGTCGATTACATTTCAGCCTTTGAAGAAATTGTAAATCACTTACCACACATTTCGACAGGATTTACTCCTTGTGAGTTAATGGTGCATCGACTGGAAAGTAATGAATGGACAACACCAATTCCCAAAATCCCTAATCAAGAAGCTGATTTGGAAGCCAAAGTAAGACAGGCATTACATAATCTCACCACCCAAGCACAACTCCTAAAGAAAGCATTTCATTCTAAGAACAAGAAAGTAGTAGAATACAAACAAGGTGAAAGAATTCTAATAAGAACGCATTTTAAGCCATCTCTTTTACACAAGTGAAACAAGAAATGGAAAGAACTTTTTCGAGGCCCATACATTATACTCAGAAAACCGCATACAGGGTGTTATCTCATCGCCAATCCGATTACTGGACGCGTCAAAGGCCTTTGCCATCATGCTGACCTCAAAAAGTATCACTGTTCAACTTAAAATATATACAACACATATACACTGAATATATTTAGCAGAAGAAAAACATTAAGAAACTCAATGTGATAACGTGTTTACAAGAGACAAGTCATGACAAGTATAGTAAGTACACCTGGAATACTGATCTTTACAGTAGGCCTAACCTAATGTGGAAATAGGAAGCATACATATTGTAAGTGAAAAATGTCAAGCACGTCAGAAAATTGAAGAGAAGCTTCGTATCTGAATGACATTTAGATTTAAGTCATAATTATAAGTTAATGTCAGATTACACTGAGCCAAAGAGCCAGGTAAGTCTACAAAAGAAGAGAAGGACGATTCGACGCGCTGACTTATTAGTTATAAGGTACCCAATGTTTGAGGAACGAAGTATTTCTAAAAATAATGATGTATAAATGCGCAGTGTAAAACTTTTCTAGTTGTCTGAACAACAGAAACGCGAATTCACCACAACAAATTAATAAATACTTTACAGGGAATATTAGGCTAACGTCAGTTGAAAGAGTAAACATGAGTTTGATGATGTCACTTTTTAGAGCAAGCGCTTGAAGTAAGAATAAGTTAATGTGTTCAACTAACAGTGATGTATACATTTCCATGAGATGCACTTTAGAATAACAGTACAAGATGGTAAAACTTAGGTCTATATAAGAATATGCGGTGATTCTGAAAAGCAAAGCCCTTGAGATATGTATGTAAGTTAGATATGTTCTTGTGGGAGAATAAATCTAGGTAACACCCTCGCATTCGAGTTTTGACACATGTTAGCGCTGATTAGAACACGACTGAATAAGAAACACACGCATCGCTGAGGAAGCTTTCGTGGTGCAGTTTTGGAAAGCAACATTGCAACATTTGAATGCAAAATAGCTATATTCTTTTATTAAAATACCTGAAAGTTTTCCCATGTAATTTGAATTTCTTTTGTTTACATGCAATCTAAAGTTTATGCATATAATGTACATCCGATCTTTGTGAACCCATCCATAAAAAAAAACACATCAAAGAGTTTGTGACTTGAGAGTGTGCTAATGGAATTTCGTGCCCTTGATGGAAATAGAAACGGGAACCACTCGAATTTTTTTTTCTCTCTCTTCTCGAGAAACGCTACGATAACGAGTTAAGTATTGCAGCGGCCCAATACTAAAGAGAATGGATTCATTGTTAACAATCCGTTCTCAACACTGAGAGAGAACAATTTTAATAGAGAGATACAATTTCCGTAATGTCGTATGCTTATCAGAAGTTAAATATGCAATTTTGTTAATGAGTAACAGTAATGCCGAGTAACGGTAATTTTGCAAGGTTAATGAGAGAATAAGTTAGTAAGAGAGAATTGCAAATGAGAATGCATTATTCTGAGCTCATAGGAAGTCATTCACGAACTGATATTAGTTAAAGAACATTCCATGAAACAATGATAGACTGATACGGAAAGATATACACGAACATTACGTTTATAAAGACAACATTAAAATGAAAATGGCATCTGATAGTTGCACAATACTGTTTCAATAAATGAATCGTGCAACGGATAAATTTAGTATTCACTGTTCAATACCGCAGTACCACGAAAAATCGGCAAATTCAGCAGATAATATTGCGTGCGACAAGTTTTAACCCCCGTGTGCATCGCAATCAGCTAAGTGATCAGTGACAAGTGTATTTTTTCAGTAGCATGATTTTGCGACAACTTGGGCTTACCTTTTGAAGCTCACTGTTTCTGCAGATATGACTCATTGTGTTGACAGTGTAGTGAATCCAATCGAGTTTTCACTTCACTAAGTCTTCATGAGTAACACATAGCAGCGAAGGAAATTACGACTGTAGCATGTAAATAAGCGCCAGTCGTCGAAGGTGCGCGCACTACTGGTCACGTGCACTCATCAGCAGCACGCCACTGGCCATGCGCAGCTACTTCCGCCCATCTGCCCTCGTGCTTAGCTCAATATTTCCGAATGTCAAAAGATTTCCAGAGTATAAACAGTTCTACGAACGCTCAGGAGGAGCGCAAATATAAACCAAATGACATTTTATTTCCCATGATGATACGAAAGAGACACACGAACTGGATAGTTACTGTAGCCAAAACAGTAAATACAATATATGAAAGACCAGAAGCTAATCTCGGTGCTTTCAAAAGTTCGATGTAAATAAAAGCACAACTCCAGAAATACCATCCTTTGACCATAAAACCATAGACATAAATTTTTTGAGCACCTAATTAATCCTATGTATTTTCTGTTCTTTCGCGGGCTAGTGCTCCACCACTGAGCTACCCAAGCACGACTCACGCCCCGTCCTCACAGCTTTACTCCTGGCAGTACCTTGTCTCCTACCTTCCAAACTTTACAGAAGTTCTCCTGCGAACCTTGCAGAACTAGCACTCCTGAAAGAAAGGATATTGCGGAGACATGGCTTAGCCACAGCCTTGGGGATGTTTCCAGAATGAAATTTTCACTCTGTAGGGGAGTGTGCGCTGATATGAAACTTCCTGGCAGATTAAAACTGTGTGCCGGACCGAGGCTCGAACTTGGGACCTTTGCCTTTCGCGGGCAAGTGCTCTACCTTTTTTTTTCTTTTCTTTTTTTTTTTAGGGCCTCCCATATGCCCTTCTAGCCCTTCCAAATCATGTAATTCTTTTAGATAATCTAAATCATTATGGTTTGAGGGGGGCAGTGTACAAATGGTTTAATTCATACTTAATTGGAAGAATGCAGAAAGTTGAAATAAGTGGTTCATGTAATGTTAAAACAACAGCTGATTCCTCAAACTGGGGGGCTATCAAGTACCGGGTCCCACAGGGTTCGGTCTTAGGTCCTTTACTGTTCTTGATATACATTAATGACTTACCATTCCACATTGATGAAGATGCAAAGTTAGTTCTTTTTGCAGATGATGCAAGTATAGTAATAACATCCAAAAACCAAGAACTAAGTGATCTAATTGTAAATGATGTTTTTCACAAAATTATTCAGTGGTTCTCAGCAAACGGACTCTCTTTAAATTTTGATAAAACACAGTATATACAGTTCCGTACAGTAAGTGGCACAACTCAACTCTTGTAATAAATATAGACTTTGAACAGAAGTCTGTAGCTAAGGTAGAATTTTCAAAATTTTTAGGTGTGTCCATTGATGAGAGGTTAAACTGGAAGCAACACATTGATGGTCTGCTGAAACGTCTGAGTTCAGCTACGTATGCTATTAGGGTTATTGCAAATTTTGGTGATAAGAATGTCAGTAAATTAGCTTACTATGCCTACTTTCATTCACTGCTTTCGTATGGCATCATATTCTGGGATAATTCATCGTTGAGTAGAAAAGTATTCATTGTTCAAAAACGTGTAATCAGAATAATTGCTGGAACCCACCCACGGTCATCCTGCAGACATCTATTTAAGGATCTAGGGATCCTCACAGTAACCTCACAGTATATATATTCACTTATGAAATTTGTTATTAATAATCCAGCCCAGTTCAAAAGTAATAGCAGTGTGCCTAGCTATAACACCAGGAGAAAGGATGATCTTTACTATGCAGGGTTAAATCTGACTCTGGCACAGAAAGGGGTAAATTATGCTGCCACAAAAGTCTTTGGTCACCTACCAAACAGCATCAAAAGCCTGACAGATAGCCAACTAACATTTAAAAATAAGTTAAAAGAATTTCTAGATGACAACTCCTTCTACTCATTGGCTGAATTTTTAGATATAAATTAAGGGGGGCCAAAAAAAAAAAACTTAAACATTAGTGTCATGCAATATTTTGTGTAATGTAGTATCTTGTACAGACATCTTTTATTAACCGACACGTTCCACATCATTAAGAAGCGTCGTATTCATGATCTATGAAAAAAGGTATTAATCTAATCTAATCTAATCTCCTTCATGCGCCTTCTTCAGCGAGCTTCAATGCCCCAATTTAAACAAAAATGAGAGAGAAGCAAATGTAGAAATTAAGAGAGGAAATTAAACTTCTTCAGTGATGCACATCTTATTCATTGGAATAGTTTTTCCCTACTATTCTTGTGATGTGACATGACTCTTGTTACTTTTTGGGAAAACATGCTTTCTCGGGGTTCTGTTGACGCCTTCACGGCTACAGTATCGGTCGCGGGGCACACGAAGTCCCCACTGTACTTCACCCTCAACAGCAATCCCCTACTTTGGCAGTCTATCTTCTTCCGTCGACTGCATATTATTTAGGTATTAACTGATGCCTTGTTTCTGAAACAAAATTTGCATCATATCATTTTATGGTCTTTGTTCCGGCATATTTTGAAGTATTCGTCTTTCATATATTCTCGATTTTCATGTAGATTGTCATTGCCTTTGTTGTTGACAACATAATTGACAAAATTTCCGAATATCCACAAGATGAAATTGTTTTTTTGTGATGGAAAGGAAACTTCTTCTGGGAAGAGTATATCGTGTAGTGTGATTTCTCTTCCATCGGTCCGTTTGAGAAAAGCGACTTGCAATACACTGTCATTCCAAATATTCTTGTATCCACTACAGATGAAGCTATGCTTTAAGGAGTCCAAATTGTGACATTTTTGGCACACATTGGTTGCATGTAGTCCTATTGAATACAGTTTTTCATTGGTACTAATTATGTTGTTGACAACTCTGTACCACGACGCTTGCGCTTCCTTAGTCAGTGTTTTGTTATTTATATCAGTCCATATTTTCCCAGTTTTTGTTGGGATACTTCAGCTCCATTTTATTTTGGTTTTCGCGTGATTGTAACTTCTCTACTATATACACTCCTGGAAATGGAAAAAAGAACACATTGACACCGGTGTGTCAGACCCACCATACTTGCTCCGGACACTGCGAGAGGGCTGTACAAGCAATGATCACACGCACGGCACAGCGGACACACCAGGAACCGCGGTGTTGGCCGTCGAATGGCGCTAGCTGCGCAGCATTTGTGCACCGCCGCCGTCAGTGGCAGCCAGTTTGCCGTGGCATACGGAGCTCCATCGCAGTCTTTAACACTGGTAGCATGCCGCGACAGCGTGGACGTGAACCGTATGTGCAGTTGACGGACTTTGAGCGAGGGCGTATAGTGGGCATGCGGGAGGCCGGGTGGACGTACCGCCGAATTGCTCAACACGCGGGGCGTGAGGTCTCCACAGTACATCGATGTTGTCGCCAGTGGTCGGCGGAAGGTGCACGTGCCCGTCGACCTGGGACCGGACCGCAGCGACGCACGGATGCACGCCAAGACCGTAGGATCCTACGCAGTGCCGTAGGGGACCGCACCGCCACTTCCCAGCAAATTAGGGACACTGTTGCTCCTGGGGTATCGGCGAGGACCATTCGCAACCGTCTCCATGAAGCTGGGCTACGGTCCCGCACACCGCTAGGCCGTCTTCCGCTCACGCCCCAACATCGTGCAGCCCGCCTCCAGTGGTGTCGCGACAGGCGTGAATGGAGGGACGAATGGAGACGTGTCGTCTTCAGCGATGAGAGTCGCTTCTGCCTTGGTGCCAATGATGGTCGTATGCGTGTTTGGCGCCGTGCAGGTGAGCGCCACAATCAGGACTGCATACGACCGAGGCACACAGGGCCAACACCCGGCATCATGGTGTGGGGAGCGATCTCCTACACTGGCCGTACACCACTGGTGATCGTCGAGGGGACACTGAATAGTGCACGGTACATCCAAACCGTCATCGAACCCATCGTTCTACCATTCCTAGACCGGCAAGGGAACTTGCTGTTCCAACAGGACAATGCACGTCCGCATGTATCCCGTGCCACCCAACGTGCTCTAGAAGGTGTAAGTCAACTACCCTGGCCAGCAAGATCTCCGGATCTGTCCCGCATTGAGCATGTTTGGGACTGGATGAAGCGTCGTCTCACGCGGTCTGCACGTCCAGCACGAACGCTGGTCCAACTGAGGCGCCAGGTGGAAATGGCATGGCAAGCCGTTCCACAGGACTACATCCAGCATCTCTACGATCGTCTCCATGGGAGAATAGCAGCCTGCATTGCTGCGAAAGGTGGATATACACTGTACTAGTGCCGACATTGTGCATGCTCTGTTGCCTGTGTCTATGTGCCAGTGGTTCTGTCAGTGTGATCATGTGATGTATCTGACCCCAGGAATGTGTCAATAAAGTTTCCCCTTCCTGGGACAATGAATTCACAGTGTTCTTATTTCAATTTCCAGGATTGTATTTACTTGTCCTCTGAAAGGTGGCTACACTGAGCCACTGCGCCAGAGATTGCCCCAAAGAGTATTATTCTGCCGCCTCCACAGTGCTTGGAGAGAGCTCGTAGTAGTCAGTGCTTGTCGAGAGCTCGTAGTAGTCAGTGCGTGGACAGAGCTCATAGAAGACAGTTCGTGTTGAGATGTGCTAGTGGGCCAGGCTTGTCGAGATGTTGTAGTAAGGAGTGTTTGTTCCATGTTTTATCCAGTTATTTGATGGGAGAGATAGCAGATGTTATTGTAATGATCAGAGGGCATTTCGTCAATATATATGAAGGTAAAAACCACGATGTTCTTTTATTATTTGTGTGTCAGAAATAATGCGTCATTACAGGTTCAGTCAACAAAGCATCTGGCTTGTGTTCTTGTATTAGAGTGAATTCTGGTTTTCTTGCGTAATTATAGTTTTTCTAATTTTCTTTTATCACGTCAGTATTATTGGTATTTAAAAATTCTTGTCTTGTTGGAGAAGACCCGTGCCAGATGTGTACGTTGAGTCACACTCCCACATACAGAACAGTTACTCTTGTGCTTATTGGTTTTGTAGGTTTTATAGTTGCTGGGGGCTTCATTAATTAACTGTGTTTACGAAAATTTTCTTTCATTGTTTGTTGCAGTCAGATTGCGTAATAATTCTAGTCAGGGCCAACCGTTTACGAGAATAGCGTAATCGGACACACAGCTACAAAAAAATCTAAAAATATTTTCAATCATATTTAATTAAGTCCCCATGCACGTGGCGACCGCTGCTTCGGGTCGTCCCTTGGAATTCTTCTGATTGTAAAAATAGTAGATAGTAGTATTGTTGTAGTAATTTGTAGTTTAGTAATTGTAGTCTATTTTGCATGTGTAGATTTGGTGATTGTCATTCTTCTAATGGTATTTTTTTTCTCAGAATTTGATTTGTTGTCTTGTTTAAGCGTTTGACAATCTAGTGCAATTATGTCAATTGTTTGTTAATCGTGTTTGAGGGAAACATTTCATGTGAATGGTATTGTTGGAGATAAGGAGTCATTGTGTGTAATTTTCGTACAGTGACGAATTTTTTTTAATGTTTTGTAAATGATTACGCGATCAATGAAAAGGGCAAAAATGATGAATAGTGAGAATGACGAAATTGTTAACATGGCGAACTCGCCAACAGAGGAAAACAGTGCGATGAATAATGAAGTGGAAAACAATGTAATAAGTCGGGAAAATAGTCCGGAACCATTTCAAAATTTTTCTCAATCAGAAAATTCACAGGATACGAGATTAACGATAGAAGATTCTGAAATAGTATCGAACACAGATAGCTTTACAGCTAAACTGGTTTTGTGGGAAATGTTAGGGGCGAAAGGAGTTTCGAATCAGTTACTATGGGGCAGTTGATGAGTGCTATATTAAAAATGGAATCACGGTTAGACTCAGTGGGATCACAGTTAGGATCTGAATTTAAAACAGAGATAGGAACTTTACGATCTGAATTAAAAACTGATATAGGAACAATGGAAACACGGATGGGAACAATGGAAACTCGGTTAGGATCTGAATTTAAAACAGAGATGGGAACTTTGGAAACACAGATAGATTCACGAATAGGGACATGTTTCAAAAGTATGAAAGATGAATTAAAGAAAGAAATCAGAGAAGAAGTACAACCAATTTTGAATGCTCACAATAATAGATTAATTGCAGTAGAAATCAGACAAAGGGAACAGGATAGAGAACAGGAAGAAAGAGATCGCGTGATAGTACAGAAATTTTCAGAGTTAAATTTACAACGTGCAAAAGATAAGGAAGAAATATTTGAGAGAATCGAGGAATCCGTACCAAATGACAGATTAAATAACCTAACACAACAGTATGAACAGTTAACTACTAAATGTGTTAATACTGAAACCCGAGTCGCGACACTTACGGAAGACGTAAATAAACAGAAAGAACAAATAGGTGATTTATCGGAAAGAGTTGAGGAAATTTCAGATAAACTGACAAATCTTAGTTTACATGGGGACAGAGATTCGGATGATACAGCTCCATTGCCATTTGCAGAAACCGAAGAATACCAGAACATAAATAAGCATGTTGAAAATCAGGGAAAATTTAATGAACGCGTGAAAAGGGAATTTGAGGCATTACGAAAGCAAGTCAAACAAATCGAAGGCGAAATTGTAGGAAAAGATAGCAGAAGAAATTTAGAATCACAGGTAGCAGAGGGGTTTGAAGAAAATAATTTGTTTCATTTACGGGATGCAACAAGAGAGCGCCAGGCGCGCGAACTTTACAATGATCGACATTCGGACTGGGACAGACGCGGTAGGTCTTTGTCGCCACGAGGCGAAAACTTTGACTATAAACACTTTTTGACTGTCCGGAAATTTAAGATCTTCCGCAATTCTAAGAATGACATACATCCATGTGCATGGCTAGATCAATTTATGTACGCACTTCCAACAAATTGGCCACTAAGTCACAAACTGGAATTTATGTGTGGATATTTAGAAAACGAACCGGCGACGCGGATGCGCGCACTCATTAGAGATTGTAATAATCTAAATGATTTTTATCATGCATTTCTATCGGCATATTGGTCCGAAAACACGCAAGACAGAGTCAAACACAGTCTTATTATGCAGCGTAATTTCAAACAGTCTGAGTTCCGCACGCCAGCAGAATATTTTGAAGACATGATTCGAAAGAATCAGTTCCTTTCCAACCCTTACAGCCCGACTGAATTAATTCGCATGTGTTTAACTAAGCTGCCACAATCCATAAGACAAATTGCTTTAGCCGGAAGATGTAAAGACGACATTGAGACTTTTAAGACCTTGTTGCAAGAACTTGAGTATGACAACGATGACGGGACCTCTTGTAACTTTTTCAGTAACAGTAATTACGATAGATTTTCAGAGAAAAGGGATAGTGGTCGGAACGGACGTTATAGCGGTAATTTTGAGAATGACAGACGTAACAGACAGGACAACAGATAACAGGCTTATGACAATAACAGACGTTCTAACAGAAATTACACAGACAATAGCGGTAATTCGTACCGGAATGATCAATCATACGGAAACAGTAATCGGTATCATCAGGACAGAAATTATTCATACAGTAATAGAAATTCTTACTACAGAAATAACCAGGATAGTAGATACAACAATAATTTCAGAAGTGACAGTCGAAATTACACAAGAAGTAGTTATGCAGACAGACAGGAAAACAGAAATTTTAATAATAGACACAACCAAGAATTTGCATCTAACCTCCACGTGACAGAACTTCAGAGAGACAAGTGCAAATAGTAGAAATTGATCCGCGAAATGACGCGAATAATCAAAGACGTGACGCAAACAATCGACAATGACTTGCAGCTTCGGCTTCTGGCAGCAATATAGACGGTTCAGAAAGTAATGACACTACGACTTTACACTACGTACGCCTGGAAGACATGAGAGACATTTTGTTAGACGAAAAGGAAAATAATGTAGACGCATTTTTACATCCTGTTATTGAAGTATGTGTGGGTAAGAATAAGTTCACTGCAGTTTTAGATTCTGGGAGCCCATTGAATGTCATTAGTGAATCAGTT
The DNA here is from genome assembly GCF_021461385.2 of Schistocerca piceifrons. Classification (NCBI taxonomy): domain Eukaryota; kingdom Metazoa; phylum Arthropoda; class Insecta; order Orthoptera; family Acrididae; genus Schistocerca; species Schistocerca piceifrons. The sequence goes on along the minus strand of NC_060139.1, from coordinate 43,354,924 downwards.
TTTCGTATATGTGAAAGAACTATTGCCTGTCCTGTGTTACCTGTTTCTAAAACTACAATTCGAGGTGCTATTTCTGGAAAAAGTGTGGAAGTCAAACAACAGACCAACTTAAATTTCATTTGTCAAGGATACCAATTTTCTGCTAATTTTATTATTGTTCCATTACTCGGTACCCAAATTATATTAGGTATGGAGTTTCTTAACGCACATAAGACAATTTTGAACTTTAAAGAAGGAAGTGTGAATTTGACTGTTGCCGGAATGCCGAAATGTTTGAAATTTTTCGAGTGTTTAACAAGATCTGAGTCAGATACAAAATGTTTAAGGTTTCTTACTTCTGATGTTTTCGTTGAGCATTATGACGACAGTGTGTTTATTCATGACAATGACAATAGATACAGAGACGCGATGGATGATATAATTAATAGCGAAGAATTAATTAATGAAAAGGTTAAGAAAGCTGAAGTGCCAGATGACGTTGCAAGAGAAGAGCTGCACCACATTTTGACTTCACATGCTACAGTATTTAGTCATCACACAGGAACTATACAAGGCTTACAATATTTATTTAAAGTAAAAGAACACACACCATTTCGGGGGAAAACGTACGCTATTCCTTTGGCTTACAGAGACAAGGTTAAGAATGAACTTCAGTACATGTTAGATCAGGGCATTATTGAGCCTGCAGTCAGTCCTTATACTAGCCCATTACACGTTGTTCTTAAAAAGGATGGATCAATTCGTTTGGTTCTGGATTCCAGACAGATAAATAACATCATCATTCCTGAAATCGACCGCCCACAAAATTTAGATGAACTTCTTCAACATTTCCATGGAATTAAAGTTTTATCCACGATTGATATGCGCGCAAGTTCTTGGCAAATAGAACTCCACCCTGATTGTAGAAAATATACTGCCTTTTTAGCCTTTGGTAACTGTTACCAGTTTCGGAAATTACCGTTTGGACTTACTGTATCTTCAGCAGCATTCATTCGTAGTTTAAATGAAATTTTACCTGTTTATCTTCGTGACAACATTACTTCATATGTTGACGATATTCTTATTGCTAAACGTTCTTGGAGTGAGCACAACAAAATTTTGGATTCATTGTTACGTATTTTTGCACGAGTTGGCATTACAGTAAACTTGGAAAAATCTGAATTTGGTCGTTCTCAGGTGAAATTTCTCGGTCACATTATTTCTACAGAAGGTATTCTTCCTGATCCAGAAAAATTAGACGCTATTCGTAATTATGCTGTTCCTACTACAAAACGTGATGTTCGTAGTTTCCTTGGTGTCTGTAATTTTCTTCGACGCTTTGTTAAATTGGACGATTTGGCCACACCTCGTTTATGTGAACTATCTGGAAAGAAATCTAATTGGTGTTGGGATGAGGAAGCTCAGTTAGAATTTGAACAACTCAGAGATGCTTTAGTTGCTGCTCCACTTCTTTCACATCCGGATTTATCTAAAGAATTTTGTTTGGCAACGGACTCATCATACAAGGGCCTAGGTGCACATTTATTTCAAGAGATAGAAGAAGACGGCGTTGTAGTACAGAAAACTATTGCATTTGGAAGTCGTGTTCTTTCTAAATCAGAAAAGAATTATTCGATTACGGAACTTGAAGCTTTAGCTGTTGTTTGGGCTTTCACAAAATTTCGCACATTTTTGTTTGGCAGACATACTAAGGTTTACACCGATCATCGAGCTCTGGAATTTCTTATGTCGACAAAATTAACTCATGGCAGATTGTCACGATGGGCGTTGTATCTACAGGAGTTTGATCTTAGTATTGTCTACATACAGGGTTCTTCAAATATTGTTGCTGATGCGTTATCACGTGCACCTATGGGTTTGAAACAAAGTGCTGAAGAGGACTGCAAGGAAAACAATTATTGTTTGATGTATATACAAGGTGTTGCGTTTGAGAACTTTATTTCGTCTTCGCTCCAGGACATCGCTAAGGAGCAAAATAAGGATCCAATCTGGAAGGACATTAAGGAGAAGTGGAGGAGAAAAGAAAGCGTAGCGATTAGACAGCATTATTTAGTCCGCAATGACATTCTTTTAAACGAAAATCGGTCGACAACTCCGTTTGGTTAGTTTGTATTCCTGATGAATGGGTCAATAAATTGATTTGGTATACGCATTTCAGTTATGCACACATTGGGCCCAGAAAATGCTTTCACAAATTACGAGAAAATTGTTATTTCAGTAATATGGAAAAACGTATTCGATCTGTTCTGGCCAAATGCAAATTATGTCAAAAGGCTAAGCCGCCAACAGTTTCTCACAGAACACCGTTGTTTCCTATCATTCCAGCGAAATTAAAGGAGATGGCTGCAGTCGATTTGTTCGGTCCAGTGGTTCGATCTACTAATGGTTTTGCGTACATTTTCGTAGCAGTGGAACTGACGTCAAAATATGTGTGTTTTACACCTTTACGCAAAGCAACAGCTCGTTCAGTACCTAACGCTTTTATCAAACATTTTCTTAAAGAAGTTGGTCATGTTGATAGGGTTATATCAGATAATGGATCACAGTTTCGTTCTAAAATTTGGCTTCGTACTCTACAGCGTCGTAAAATTAAACCAATTTTCATTTCACTTTTTCACCCTCAATCTAACGCTTCAGAGAGATGGATGAAGGAAATCAATAAATTGTGTCGACTTTATTGTCATCAGAATCACAGAACGTGGGATCAGTATCTTCATATTTTTCAAAACATTATGAATGAACTCCCTAATGATTCAACTTCTTTACCGCCTATATTGACATTAAAAAATAAAGCACCAACAAATCTCATTTCTGAAATAGTTCCTTTTCCGCCTTCACGGAAACTACGGCATTCTGAAGTTGTCAACCTGGCTCTGCAAAATATTGCATCTGCGGCTGCTAGAAGAGAGAAATCAGCTAAGCGTCCTGGTCGTTCAAAAATCTTGTCAGTTGGTCAAAAAGTGTTAATTAAGTCCCACCGTTTATCTCATAAAGGAAAAGGCTTGTGTCGCAAATTTTTTCTGCTTTATAACGGTCCATATAGAATTCGTAAAATTATTCATGATAACACTGTCGAAGTAGAAACTCTTAAATCTCGACGCTCTAAAGGAATACATCATATATCTAACGTAAAAATTTTTGTGGAATGACATACTTTTGAGAAACCAACAGCTAGATGTAAACATGCGGAGAGTACAAGGATACCGCGCTGTGTTTTGGCGGCGGCATATACTCAAAGCAACAGTCAAGTCTGCGCGCCGCACAAGGCAGTCGTTGACCGCAAACAATTGCTTCCTACGTCACGCGCCTACAGCTGATCGAGCGCTCAGTGCGAATGCACTGACAGCCGTAAACAAATACACAGTTTAATTTCTTCGACTAAATTCAGTATAAAGCTATAGTGATTTGATGAATTATGTTATTAACATTCAGTATTTTTCAGGATACGGTTCTATAAAATATTTAAGAACTTCAGGTAAATTCTGTGCGTGTCCGACGTTAAGACGACTTGCTATCGAGAAAATTTCAGGAAAAATGTCATTTCGAAGAAGAAAGTAATAAACTAAAAAGGTAACTGTTAATTGAGTTCCTTTTTCAGGTAACATATTTCCACTTAGGTACGTACTTTAGACGTAATTTGCTGCTCGCGATTACGTGATTCATACTTTGTGCTAATTTCATGTTCTATGAATTTACTTGTGAAGCGACGTGCTCGCGTACATTTGCTGATTTTTGTCAATGTTTTATTAATGAACTGGGTTGTAACTTGTGTGTATTATGCATCGCTTGGCTGCACTGCTTTTTCACTGATGTCATATTTTTTAATTATGTGCCTGCTGTGCTTATTTATTTAAATTATAATTGTCACCTGATTTATTGTGCTGATGTGGTTAGGTATGTAAGTTATACTTTGTGATTTATCTCCTTGCGCCTTCATGTTTACTTATTAGGATGACATATGAACATTTATTTGCTTATGCTGATATGATGCTAATGACATGTTTACTGCTATGTGTATGGATTGCATATTTATACATATCTGTTGTTGTCATAACTACTCTTTAATTTGGTATATAGAAATGCTGATATACTGTGTACAAACAGAGAGTTTAGGTCACACTATTGGAGTAATTATAGATTGTTCGCTTGGCAGAGCCTCGTTGTAGGAATTGTGCTGCATCCACTTGTTGACATTCTGTTCTCTACTGGTATATTTACTCGCTAGTGCTTGTTTTGCTTACGCTCAGTGCCTTATATTTTTAAGATAGGAAAATGAACTGCTATAATTCGACGAACGACATTGGTACAAAGAACTTCGTAGAAGTCACATGAGCTGGAGGTTTTATGGAAGCTGTATAAATTTATGCTAATAGGAAGGAAGCTAACGACATGACATACCAACACTAGGTTTAGACCATTAACAATTATTACACTGCATTCTTCGTGAGAAATTGAAATAGGAAGTGACACTTGACACAAGAAATACTTCACATGTTTGCTTCTACCATAATTCTTGAAGTGGTGTACACACTGTGAAATATTATGATTATTCACACTCCGTAATCGTACTTAATTACTGAGAGTTATTCGAACCAAGTCTGTTAGAGGTCATGTATGCATTTCTTTTGTTTATAATTCATAATGAGTAGACGATTTGGCTCAGATGGATTACACAGAGGTTGTGTGTTGAAAATGTGTCTTCAGATTGTATGGGATGATGAACTGAAGTTTGCACTAGGATTTTATCTGTACTTGTTCGAGGAGACTGACTAAAGGAAAGAGTTGTTATGGAAGTGAAATGATATTGGTAATAAGGTTTATATGTATCGACGTATTGAAGAGGTATTATTGAGGTATTATTGAGGTATAGAGATTATATGAAGTTGATGATTATTGGAGTTTTTGTGGATAAGAGGTAAGGTAAATGATATTGATGATAAGATTTATATGTATCGACGTATTAAAGAGGTATTATTGAGATTGTGTGAAGTTGATGATTATTGGAGTTTTGGTGGATAAGAGGTAAAGTAAGTGAGATGCATATTTTTTTTGTTGGTCTTATGGAACAAGGAGGATGAAGATAGCAGACTAGAACACTAAAGTAGAAGGAAGATAGTCTATACACACACTTTGTTAAATCACTAAGCAGTATATACTTTTTTTTGAAGAGAGGAAGTATTTGCATATCTTGGCTCACTGACAGTTGTTCAACAACAGTACATTTGATCTGACTTCGCAAACATTGCTCTTGACATGATGGCTATGACGTTGACTTAACTATTATTGACTGTTATACATTGCTGCCATTACTACTTGATACACATGATGCACATCAGATTTTGACAGAATTGCATTTACACAGTTAACACTATTCAATTACACAGTAGTACTTAATGTGGATGAAAGATGAGTGAGTGTGTTTTGTGTGTTTTCCTTTCCTAATCGTACCCACCTATCTCCTGAATATTATTGTATTTGTTTGTAGTGGCTTGCACTGACACCCATAAATATTATAGGTTTACTGATATTTGAGTATTTGTAATAGTTAATATGACAATTATCTGAAATCATTTGTGTGTTTATTAGAATTTATATGTTTAGTGTAAAAGCATTTGTATGTGTATTCAAACTATTGTTCATGCCTGAACTGTCTGATTAGTGATGGTAAATATTATGAACTGTTACCTGCACTTTTCAACGTAATGTGTGACACTTAGGAATGATTAATTTCTGCTGATGAACTGAGTGATCAGTGATAGTGAATATTATGGACTGTTACTTGTACTTTATCTACATGATTGGTGTCACTAGGACATGTTTAGTTTCTGCTGATGAACAGTGTGATTAGTGATAGTGAATATCATGGACTGCTCTCTGGACCTGCTCATCATTGCTAGGTGCAACTGAAGGACTAATTCTACTGAAATGATGTCACTTGTTGGTGTCTGCACCTGCTCAACTTTGCTGGGTGCAACTGATGGACTGTTTCTGCTGAAATGATGTCACTTGTTGGTGTCTGCACCTGCTCAACATTGCTGGGTGCAACTGATGGACTGCTTCTACTGAAATGATGGTCACTTGTTGGTGTCTGCACCTGCTCTCAACATTGCTGGGTGCAACTGATGGACTGCTTCTACTGAAATGATGGTCACTTGTTGGTGTCTGCACCTGCTCTCAACATTGCTGGGTGCAACTGATGGACTGTTTCTGCTGAAATGATGTCACTTGTTGGTTTCTGCACCTGATCAACATTGCTGGGTGCAACTGATGAACTGTTTCTACTGAAATGAAGTCACTTGTTGCTGTCTGCACCTACTCAACATTGCTGGGTGCCTCTGATGGATTGCTTCTACTGAACTAATATGACTTGTTGCTGGGTGTACCTGCTAACTTTACTGGGTGCCACTGATGGACTGCTTTTACTGAAAAGATGTTACCTGTTGGTGTCCTTTTTTTTGTATAAACTAATCATTGAAAGCATTTTATGTGAACATTTGTATAAACTGATTTTTTGTGTATTGTGTAAACTATTATGTAAAGCTACATGTATGAAAAAATTTGTATTGCTTACTGTATTTCATATATTAGGTTATTGAAAGGTCAGTGCAAAGCCAAAATTTTAACTAATTATGTGATATTTAGGTATTAATATTATCTTTTATTTTTGTCTGTATTTTTGTGGGCGAATTTGGTGGTATTTTCACCACCAATGCTGGCAAAAATACCATCAAATTCTGGCCTGTGGAGGAGGGGCATATGAAAGGTGGCTACACTGAGCCACTGCGCCAGAGATTGCGCCAAAGAGTATTATTCTGCCGCCTCCACAGTGCTTGGAGAGAGCTCGTAGTAGTCAGTGCTTGTCGAGAGCTCGTAGTAGTCAGTGCCTGTTAAGAACTCGTAGTAGTCAGTGCGTGGGCAGAGCTCGTAGAAGACAGTTCGTGTTGAGATGTGCTAGTGGGCAAGGCTTGTCGAGATGTTGTAGTAAGGAGTGTTTGTTCCATGTTTTATCCAGTTATTTGATGGGAGAGATAGCAGATGTTATTGTAATGATCAGAGGGCATTTCGTCAATATATATGAAGGTAAAAACCACAATGTTCTTTTATTATTTGTGTGTCAGAAATAATGCGTCATTACAGGTTCAGTCAACAAAGCATCTGGCTTGTGTTCTTGTATTAGAGTGAATTCTGGTTTTCTTGCGTAATTATAGTTTTTCTAATTTTCTTTTATCACGTCAGTATTATTGGTATTTAAAAATTCTTGTCTTGTTGGAGAAGACCCGTGCCAGATGTGTACGTTGAGTCACACTCCCACATACAGAACAGTTACTCTTGTGCTTATTGGTTTTGCAAAAAGGTGGGAATTTAAGGAGATGGGACCTGGATAAACTGAAAGAACCAGAGGTTGTACAGAGATTCAGGGAGAGCATAAGGGAACAATTGACAGGAATGGGGGAAAGAAATACAGTAGAAGAAGAATGGGTAGCTTTGAGGGATGAAGTCGTGAAGGCAGCAGAGGATCAAGTAGGTAAAACGACGAGGGCTAGTAGAAATCCTTGGGTAACAGAAGAAATATTGAATTTAATTGATGAAAGGAGAAAATATAAAAATGCAGTAAGTGAAACAGGCAAAAAGGAATACAAACGTCTCAAAAATGAGATCGACAGGAAGTGCAAAATGGCTAAGCAGGGATGGCTAGAGGACAAATGTAAGGATGTAGAGGCCTATCTCACTAGGGGTAAGATAGATACCGCCTACAGGAAAATTAAAGAGACCTTTGGAGATAAGAGAACGACTTGTATGAATATCAAGAGCTCAGATGGAAACCCAGTTCTAAGCAAAGAAGGGAAAGCAGAAAGGTGGAAGGAGTATATAGAGGGTCTATACAAGGGCGATGTACTTGAGGACAATATTATGGAAATGGAAGAGGATGTAGATGAAGATGAAATGGGAGATATGATACTGCGTGAAGAGTTTGACAGAGCACTGAAAGACCTGAGTCGAAACAAAGCCCCCGGAGTAGACAATATTCCATTGGAACTACTGACGGCCGTGGGAGAGCCAGTCCTGACAAAACTCTACCATCTGGTGAGGAAGATGTATGAGACAGGCGAAATACCCTCAGACTTCAAGAAGAATATAATAATTCCAATCCCAAAGAAAGCAGGTGTTGACAGATGTGAAAATTACCGAACTATCAGCTTAATAAGTCACAGCTGCAAAATACTAACACGAATTCTTTACAGACGAATGGAAAAACTAGTAGAAGCCAACCTCGGGGAAGATCAGTTTGGATTCCGTAGAAACACTGGAACACGTGAGGCAATACTGACCTTACGACTTATCTTAGAAGAAAGATTAAGGAAAGGCAAACCTACGTTTCTAGCATTTGTAGACTTAGAGAAAGCTTTTGACAATGTTGACTGGAATACTCTCTTTCAAATTCTAAAGGTGGCAGGGGTAAAATACAGGGGGCGAAAGGCTATTTACAATTTGTACAGAAACCAGATGGCAGTTATAAGAGTCGAGGGACATGAAAGGGAAGCAGTGGTTGGGAAGGGAGTAAGACAGGGTTGTAGCCTCTCCCCCATGTTGTTCAATCTGTATATTGAGCAAGGAGTAAAGGAAACAAAAGAAAAATTCGGAGTAGGTATTAAAATTCATGGAGAAGAAATAAAAACTTTGAGGTTCGCCGATGACATTGTAATTCTGTCAGAGACAGCAAAGGACTTGGAAGAGCAGTTGAATGGAATGGACAGTGTCTTGAAAGGAGGATATAAGATGAACATCAACAAAAGCAAAACAAGGATAATGGAATGTAGCCTAATTAAGTCGGGTGATGCTGAGGGAATCAGATTAGGAAATGAGGCACTTAAAGTAGTAAAGGAGTTTTGCTATTTGGGGAGCAAAATAACTGACGATGGTCGAAGTAGAGAGGATATAAAATGTAGGCTGGCAATGGCAAGGAAAGCGTTTCTGAAGAAGAGAAATTTGTTAACATCGAGTACAGATTTAAGTGTCAGGAAGTCATTTCTGAAAGTATTCGTATGGAGTGTAGCCATGTATGGAAGTGAAACATGGACGATAAATAGTTTGGACAAGAAGAGAATAGAAGCTTTCGAAATGTGGTGCTACAGAAGAATGCTGAAGATTAGATGGGTAGATCACATAACTAATGGGGAAGTGTTGAATAGGATTGGGGAGAAGAGAAGTTTGTGGCACAACTTGACCAGAAGAAGGGATCGGTTGGTAGGACATGTTCTGAGGCATCAAGGGATCACCAATTTAGTATTGGAGGGCAGCGTGGAGGGTAAAAATCGTAGAGGGAGACCAAGAGATGAATACACTAAGCAGATTCAGAAGGATGTAGGTTGCAGTAGGTACTGGGAGATGAAAAAGCTTGCACGGGATAGAGTAGCATGGAGAGCTGCATCAAACCAGTCTCAGGACTGAAGACCACAACAACAACAACAGGTTTTATAGTTCCTGGGGGCTTCATTAATTAACTGTGTTTACGAAAATTTTCTTTCATTGTTTGTTGCAGTCAGATTGTGTAATAATTCTAGTCAGGGCCAACCGTTTACGAGAATAGCGTAATCGGACACACAGCTACAAAAAAATCTAAAAATATTTTCAATCATATTTAATTAAGCCCCCATGCACCTCTTATTTTTGTCTGCCGGCCGCGGTGGCCGTGCGGTTCTGGCGCTGCAGTCCGGAACCGCGGGACTGCTACGGTCGCAGGTTCGAATCCTGCCTCGGGCATGGGTGTGTGTGATGTCCTTAGTTCGGTTTGTCTGTTTGTCTGTTAAAATGCATGTCAAGTAGCTTAATTCTACATAAAAATCCTTAATATGCTTTAGATTGTAATTTATGTTGTGAACATCTACTGACGGCTGCATGCTTCCGGGTTTAAGAAGGTCAAATAGAGCGGCAGTTATGCTGTTCGGCTGCGTCTCTATAAGTTTTAGCGTTCTTTTAATGAAGGGCAGTGTTTTTCCTCCGAAGGACTGTCAGCCCTAGGCCTCCGTTTTCGGGGTCGATGTAGTCGTTCCTACCGCTACTCTAAAAATATGGCCTTTCCATACGTATCAAAAATGGTTCAAATGGCTCTGAGCACTATGGGACTTAACATCTCAGGTCATCAGTCCCCTAGAATTTAGAACTACTTAAACCTAACTAACCTAAGGACATCACAAACATCCATGCCCGAGGCAGGATTCGAACCTGCGACCGTAACGGTCGCGCGGTTCCAGACTGAAGCGCCCAGAACCGCTCGGCCACCAGCGGCCGGCTCCATACGTATCGACAGATTATGCTCATTATAGATTTCGCTATGTCTGGAGGTGTTAGTAAAATCTGAGCAACATACTCAGCTTTCGAAAGAACTGCACAGTTTATTAGTTTCATTCTTTGCTTGATATTTAAGTCTCTCGTTTCATGCAGTATTAAGCTGCCTCTGATTTTTCCTAACACCTGTTTCGAGTTAGCAGCCGTCGTTCTTAATGGGCAACTGTAAAAATTTATGCCCATAGCAGTGTGACGGTCCACCCTGTTTGCCCACGGTAGCTGCAGATTGTCAAGACCCTGTAAATTTATAAAGGAACTTTTCGTTTCAATTATCCTCGCACCAGTTACCCTGCTATAAAGCAATAATTTGTCCGTTAGCTATGCACAGTCATCATCGCTCCTTACTAGAACTCCCACATCGTCAGCGTATACATTTGTAACCGTCTTCAGCCCAGCTATTGTTATGCCTTCTAAGGTTGTGTTCAAAAGCCGTAAAAGGGGTTCCAGAGAAACCACATAAAACAACATGGACAGGGGAATTCCCTGAGGAACTCTATTAGATATCAATACTTCATTAGTATATTGTCCATTGATTGAGATTTTGGTTCGTATGCCTCTGACGATGTTCATTAAAACCGCTAAGTTGCCATCATTGAAACCTATGTGTTTCAAGGTTCTGAACAGATATCCGTAGTTGACTCTGTCAATCGCTTTAGCAAAATCAATGAAGGCAATGCCTCCATTCGCTGACGATAATGAGAAAATAGAAATAATGTCTCTATATTCAAATACAGTCTTAAAAATGGTACGTCGAGGGAGACACGTCTGGTGGCATCCAATGACTTTTTCTAAAATCGGAACCATTAGTTCTTTAATTACACGTGCAACTACCTTGTAATCTGAGTTCATTAGACTGATCGGGCTCATTTTAGTAATATCTTTCGTGTCCGTACTCCTTCCCTTTGGAAGTAGTACAGTTACACTTTCCTTGAAAGCAGCAGGAATTTCCTCTCCCCTCAAGACGTCATTAACTACTTCTGTGAATTGGGAACCTATTAGGTGCCAAAAGGTCCTATAAAACTCCACAGGTAGGCCGTCTGGGCCGGGAGACTTCCGTGAAGGTGAAGATTTTAGTATATCAAAAACCCGTCATTCGTAATTTCTAACGTTAAACCTCTGTTCTCCTCCTCTGTAACAACTGCTTCTATTTCGGAGTTCTGTAAAAACTCTTGTACTGAGTTGTCGTCAGTAGCATTTCCAGAATATAATTACTGAAGAAATATATGTGCTTCATTTAAGATATCCCTTTGTTCTGTCAGGACTCTTATCTTCCGTTCTGAGGCTGGCAATAAAATTTCTTCTTCTGCTTTTTGTGTGTTTTATCAAGTGGTAGATTGAGGTGTTTTCTACCTCCACCGTCGTTCCAGTGTGTGATTTGATTTGTAATCCCTCCAAATGGCCGGCCGCGGTGGTCTAGCGGTTCTAGGCGCTCAGTCCGGAACCGCGCGACTGCTACGGTCGCAGGTTCGAATCATGCCTCGGGCATGGATGTGTGTGATGTCCTTAGGTTAGTTAGGTTTAAGTAGTTCTAAGTTCTAGGGGACTGATGACCACAGATGTCAAGTCCCATAGTGCTCAGAGCCATTTGAACCATTTGAACCCTCCAAATGTACCCTCTTGATACTTATCATTTTGGCTTTAACGGTTGTAATATTGACAAAGACGTCTTGAGACATTGGTTGGTCGTAAAGGTCTCTTAATGAAGAGTAGTAAAACTCCATCGTGTGTCTTGACCACATTGCCCTTTCTTTGGCGTAAGATATCAGCGCTGCTCTTATCTTTTTCTTAGCAGTCATAGTCCGCCATTCAATAGTTGTTCTATATTTAGTACGCATCCTTAAAACAGACTGGCAAGTTTCTTGTATCTTTAAAGCTAGAGCGTTTTCAGAGAGGGTATTGATATTTAATTTCCATAGTGGGCGACCCCAATATGTCTCTTGCCTGGTTAATTTGATGCTGCACCTCACTCCGAGGTGGTCAGAGAAGGCAGCTGGTATCACCTCGATACTACTGACTTTGGTGTCTAAAGTGGGGGTGACATATATTCTGTCGATTATACTCTGTGTAGCACCAGTGATATATGTGAAGCGAACCAGCGTTTTCCAGGCGTCAAACCACTACATGTTGGTGACCAGCGCCTGCAGTTCTTGGGAGAAGTTAAAATTTGGTCGCTGATCCTTTTTATTTAAAACGCAATTAAAATCTCCACCAATGACAATTTCTGCAGGGTTTTCTTGGAGTAGAAATAAAATGTCACTTTTAAAAAAGGCTGCCGTCTCTCGTCTCGCATTGTTGCCTGATGGTGCGTAAAGGTTTATAAAAGTGGTGTTAAAAATTTCGCAGCTAATTCCCCTCCCCGACTCTAAAAGGCACACGTTTGTCATCTCGATCCCTTCTTTAGCAAGGCTGGCTGTTCCACACGCGTTTTCTGGAGCCACATTCAACACCTCTTTGTACCCTGAAACATACAATTCTTTGACTTTAACTTCCTGCAGGAGGGCGATATCTGTATCTGACTGATACAGAAAGTCCTTCAGTGCAGCTAACTTTGCTTGACTCTGAATTTTGTTTATGTTTAGGGTGGTCACGTTACAAGTATGTTCCACTGTGAGACGCTACAAGACAGTAAATCGAGGACACGTTATTGGAGCCGCGTACAATTACTTCTGTTTAGATATATATAGCGTTATTTTATTTTACTTTTATTCCATTGAAGGTTTTCCTTCTTTTTTCTTTCTTCTTAGAGTTCAGTGTGACAATTTTTAATAAAAAATTCTTCCTCAAAAGCCCCTTCCGCCCCCATAGTATCGGTCTGATCCTCCTTTTCGTCCGCCCAGTTAAATTGTGGCGCGGTGATGTCGTGTCCATGTCCTTGTCGATGTCGGGTTTTATTGTCCATATCTGATGTCGTATTGTCATGCAAGGGTTCAAATGTTCCGTGTGGCGAGTCAGACCGTTCTTGTCTCTTGTTCGGATCCGAAGACTCGCCGACCGCTTCCTTTTGAGTATCTTCGTCCTTCTTTTCGGTCTCCTGTATCTTCCTCAGCCGCTCTCTTAAAGGAGGGGCCAAGTTCTCTGCAGCTTTATGTGCTCTTCGTCTCTTTTTATTTTTTGATGATTTCGGTGAAATCGTCGGTGAAACCTTTGGTGAACTTCCTGGCGACTCCATGGAAGGTCGAGGAGAAGTAACCTGTCCCGCTTTCGTGGCGGAAGATTTTTGAGCCCCGTTAATTTCGGAGTCGGCCGTAGCTGCTGTGTCTACGGCACGGGAGATGGGTGGTGTCATTGCTTCGTCTTCTTGCGCCCCCCCTTTCCTTTGACGCCGGCCACGGTGGTCGTGCGGTTCTGGCGCTGCAGTCCGGAACCGCGGGACTGCTACGGCCGCAGGTTCGAATGCTGCCTCGGGCATGGGTGTGTGTGATGTCCTTAGGTTAGTTAGGTTTAAGTAGTTCTAAGTTCTAGGGGACTTATGACCTAAGATGTTGAGTCCCATAGTGCTCAGAGCCATTTTTTTTCCTTTGACGTTTCCTGAACCTGTCTGTGGTGTCCTGTCATCTGTGTGGTTGTCAGTTATTTGTTGCATCACTTCCTCTTTATGTTCATCCACTGTAGCTCCCTCTGGGATGTTGGCCCTTTCGTGTGTAACTACTGCTTCGTACTCTACCATGTCTACATTAGGTATTATGGATGAAGCTTGTCGCTCGTTGGAAGAGTTGTCAGACTCAGACGGCAAGCGCTGTGCGCCCTCAGTGACGTCATTACTGGCCAGATTCTGATTGTCATCGTCAGTCAACACCGCGGTGCTGCCCGTTTCCGTGCGTGCATCGGAAGGTCCCGCCTGCTCGGCCATATTATGTTGTTAGGGGGCCCGGCTAGCTGCCGCGGCAGCGTACGTCACTTGCATGCTAACAACTTGTCCTGGGACAGCCGCCTCGTTAGTCGGTAACTGAGGAATACGCCTTCTACTGCACTCACTTCCGACGTGCCCTGTGGCGTTACATAACGCACAGGTCCGTGGCAGCCCATCATAAATTATGAGAGCGCGATGGCCACAGATATTCAAGTAAGAAGGGATATGTCGTAAGAGCTCAATCTTAATCTGTCTAACTCAATTCAAAACCGGAAACATATATTGCTCCGACCATTTTTTCTGCAATATTAGATATAACCCTACTTTAGAGCTGAACAGCAGCACTGATTGCTCCGGCAGGGGCCTCGAACGGCAGTTCGAAAACTCTCACTGTTCGAATGCCTAGCCCAGCATGGGAAACAAGAACGTCACTAACGGTTCCGTCTGCATGATTAAATTTCGTTTTGCCACCACACTTGTCAACTATCGAGGAGCACAAATCAGAGGAAATCAATTTCAGAAAGACAGAATTGGAAACAAAAGAAAGATGAACGCCAATAATTCGTCTCCTGTGATCTTAACTGTTTCTGAAAGCCACCTTTTGATCTCAAAAGCCTTTGGTCTTCTGCAGGTCCAACCAAAAGTGAATCTAACCGTATCTCTTTTTTCACAGTTAATTTCGTTCATTTTGCCATTCTAAATCACTGAAACATGCAAAGTAAACAAAGCGCTCTACTGACCTTCGTAACAGCCACACATGCGCTGTTCAAGCCAGCCCTCCTAGCGCTGCCGCCACACGTCCGTCCGGCTCGGCGGCCGAGCAGCGAATGTGCATCTGAGCTACCCAAGCACGACTGATTGCTGTTTGATCGTATTTACTTACACCAGTTGTCCCTTAGGTATGATAAGCTACGAAAACTTGGTCTCAAAGCTATCTGCAATACGGCCAAGTAACCAACAGAGTCGTACTTTAAATTGTAACCTCCCCACAATAATTTAAAATCATTAATTTAAATAAATATCGTCATTCAGTGTAACCTGCCCACATAATTCTTTCTGATTTAATCCAAGCTCAAAATTCATTCACATTTAGTGTAACCTCAAAACAGAAAAATTCCTAAACCTCTCAACAGTAAAAATTATAATTATGTCGTTCACATTCAGTGTAACGCCCCAATAAAAAATGAATTCAGTAACCTGCTAATAAAACAATGTAACTAACCTCTCAATTAAATTGTCGCTCACTTATGACTTTTCAATAATTCACTGTGAATTTAACCTGCTAAATTTTGGACGACAGCAGTGCTGCGTCATGGCCCTGAAAGATCATTCTGAATAAAAAAAGGAAAAATTCTTACCTCAATGAAGTCGCCGGATATATCTGCTCTTACAATGAATTTTTCCGGCACAGCTCTGTGCAATGCTGGCCGACCTATCTGTCATTTATGAAAGGAAGCAACTGATTTTTCTATTGCAATAATCGGGATGATCATGGATGGGAGAAATTAGTAAATTCTTTAAATTGAAATGAATGGTTGTTAAAAGTTACTTTTTATGAGGAAGTTTATTATTACGAGATTTTTAAAACATTTACATGCGACTTCAGATAACATTACTACTTATGCGCGAGGCTGCTTTTTACCTTATACAATAATACTCAGGTTCCGACATCGCTGCACCGCGACCGGGCCAACCAACACGATACACCATACCAGACCAGAGCAGACTCCAGACTAGCCACAACTTATTGCTACAGCTACACAGTTCCTACTGCAGTCAACACTGCTCTCTGGTCAGAGATTTTCTTATACCTTGCATATCGCAGGCAGCGCATGAGCAATACATCGAAATTACATCTGCTCGGACCTCTTACAAAATCTTAAAGAACGTTAACTTCCTCCAAATTGTGATACATCGCCAACTGGTGCAGAAGCTGATCATTTAAGGAGGCAGCAACCAAAATTCAGGTACGAGTTACGACTTAAAGTCTCAATCAAAATCAATCTCTGTCTCTCCAAACACATATATAAATATTCATATTATTAAGATAAAAGTCATTTTATAAATTTGCTTGTCACCTTGAGATCCACACTGAGTTGAGTTAATAGGTGTGGAATACGCACCCTATTTTTAATGCATGATATCTAAACAAATTATACAGCAGAGTCCTATAAGAGGAATACATGACATACAAAGATTAGGACCATTTTTTTCAGATGAGATGTTGCTTTTACCATCTTAGAAGATAACGATAAAAAGATTTAGCAATATTCTTTCGACAGCCTTCTCTCCTGGCCCTCAACATGACTCCCATATTACCTGACTGGTGATTCGTCATCGACAACTATGTCGTAGACGGGCTGTTATCGGAGCTTTAATGATATTTGGGAACCTGAAGGGATGTGGATTCATGGTAAAATCTTAGCGTGCAGTACTATACGCCTGATGATATTGCTGCAACAACTACCAGTAGGGAGTTTTTTTGCTACTACATAATGCACTTTTGTTAAGAAGACTATGGATAAATCCAGCAGATCACAATAGTGCAATAAAATAATATCTGAATGTTTTATTCATGCCGATTCCTCTGGCTGCTTCGTGTTTCGAGACATGCCACGCTGGTAGCCTTACCAAAACGGCCTCTGGCGATTATAGCCGCTGGCGCTGCCGTGTTGAGACTGCTCACAAATCACTTCGTAACGGCTGCATAGCGACCACAGTCTTCTGAGCGTTCTAATCATGGGCGCAGTAGGAAGGAATTTTCTGTCCATTAACTTGACGGACTCACAGGCCGGTGTTTCCCCCCTTTTTTTATCAGTTTGATGTAGGCCATTTTCCTCCGAATACTTGCAGCCAATGAGATGGCTATTCTCTAGGACCAGCTCGAGGGGCGATGGGACGTCCCCATAGGCTTATAATCCGGGTTCAAAATGGCTCTAAGCACTATGGGACTTAACTGCTGTGCTCATCAGTCCCCTAGAACTTAGAACTAATTAAACCTAACTAACCTAAGGACATCACACACATCCATGTTCGAGGCAGGATTCGAACCTGCGACCGTAGCGGTCGCGCGGTCCCAGACTGTAGGGCCTAGAACCGCTCGGCCACTCCGGCCGGTTATAATCTGGGTCTCGCTTCCGTAGACCGCCTGTAGTCCTGGGTCGTTAGCTTCAACAGAAATGCACAGCATCTCGTCATTAACATAGCGGTGATTGTACCGTTATCGAGTATGTGCAGCCTGTGCTCAATATCTAAGGCCACTATTTATCATGATCTCTGAGTCTCTATTCATATGTAGGAAGAGTATATTTTGGATGCACTGTCGCCATTTCTGAGTTTCGTTTGTACCTGGCGAGGAAGCATGTACTTCGGATTATTTCTGCATCTATTTAAGAGTTTCATAGTGACTTCATGCACGAACACTGCGACAGTTACGGGTCTTTATATTCTGCCTGGCAGATCTTGTCCTGTCAGTGTTCTTGCAGGATTGTATGTACAGGATTTATAAAAATGTTGAAATGTGTGTGAAATCTTATGGGACTTAACTGCTAAGGTCATCAGTCCCTAAGCTTACACACTACTTAACCTAAATTATCCTAAGGGCAAACACACACACCCATGCCCGAGGGAGAACTCGAACCTCCGCCGGGCAGGATTTATAGCATTGCCAAATACTGCAGTGTGCTAGCTGTCCAGCCTGTGTCTTTGGAATGCTGTGGATTAGTCGAAAATACGTCAACAGTGATGACCATATTCGAATTTTACTGTAGTTACTTAACAGCTCATAGTAATGTTGCATATACTAATAAAACGGCAGGGTTTATTTATTTATTTATTGTTCCGTGGGACCAAATTAAGGAGAAGTCTCCATGGTCATGGAACGAATCAATATATGAAATTATAACACGATAGTAGAAACAGATAAAATGAAATACGAGAAACATATTCAGGCGACAAGTCGTAAGTTTAAATACAGAAAATCAACAACATAACACTGGAATCTGCTTAATTTTTCAGCTCTTCCAGGAGCTCCTCGACTGAATAGAAGGAGTGAGCCATGAGGAAACTCTTCAGTTTAGACTTAAAAGTGTTTGGGCTACTGCTAAGATTTTTGAGTTCTTGTGGTAGCTTATCGAAAATGGATGCAGCAGAATACTGCACTCCTTTCTGCACAAAAGTCAAGGAAGTGCATTCCACATGCAGATTTGATTTCTGCCTGGTATTAACTGAGTGAAAGCTGCTAACTCTTGGGAACAAGCTAATATTGCTAACAACAAACGACATTAAAGAAAATATATACTGTGAGGGCCGTGTCAGAATTCCCAGACTATTGAATAGGGGTCGACAAGAGGTTCTCGAACTTATACCACATATAGCTCGAACAGCTCGTTTTTGAGCCAAAAGTACCCTTTTTGAATCAGAAGAATTACTCCAAAAAATAATACCATATGACATAAGCGTATGATAATATGCGAAGTAGACTACTTTTCGTGTTGAAATGTCACTTATTTCAGATACTGTTCTAATGGTAAATAAAGCAGCATTTAGTTTCTGAACAAGATCCTGAACATGGGCTTTCCACAACGGCTTAATATCTATCCGAACGCCTAGGAACTTGAACTGTTCCATCTCGCTTATAATATGCCCATTCTGCCTGATCAAAATATCGGTTCTTGTTGAATTTTGAGTTAGAAACTGTAAAAACTGAGTCCTACTGTGATTTAGCATCAAATTATTTTCCACAACCCACGAACTTATTTCATGAACTACAATATTTGATACTGTTTCAATATTACACACAAGATCCTTCACTACCAAGCTGGTGTCATCAGCAAACAGAAATATTTTTGAATCACCTCTAATACTAGAAGGCATATCATTTGTGTAAATAAGAAACAGCAGTGGCCCCAGCACCGACCCTTGGGGAACACCCCACTTAACAGCGTCCCATTGAGACTGAACATCACTCTCAATATTGCGGAGAATTACCTTCTGCTTTCTGTTCTTAAAGTAAGAGGCGAACCAATTGTAAGCTACTCCCCTTATTCCACAATGGTCCAACTTCTGCAGTAATATTTTGTGGTCAATACAGTAAAAAGCCTTCGTTAAATCAAAGAAAACACCTAGCGATCGCAACCTTTTATTTAATCCGTCCAAAACCTCACAGAGAAAAGAGAATATAGCATTTTCAGTTGTTAAACCATTTCTGAAACCAAACTGTACATTTGACAGCAAATTATGTGAATTTAAATGCTCCAGTAACCTTGTATATACAACCTTCTCGATAACTTTAGCAAACACCGATGGCATAGAAATAGGTCTAAAATTGTCAACATTAGCCCTGTCTCCCTTTTTATAAAGTGGCTTCACTTAGACCTCTTAATTATAATTACGAGTCTTTTTCCACCTGGAAGTGCTGCCTGGCTGAAAAATTGAGTTGTGCAAGCAAGTTTTAAAAGCATGGTCGTTGGTGGGAGGAGGGCAACCTTGTTTCTGATTGGTCTAGAGAGGAAAGGGGAGGTGATGCAAGTGTTGGGCGTTAAAACTGTTAGGATCATTAATGTGCGAAGGAGTCAGCTAGTTAAGACAGATTTTCTCTGTTGAGATGTCCCCTCACTGAATGACTGAATATCTTTTGTGCCAGCCACCAGATCAGAGATGATTACACATGCTTATTGATTAAATAATGCAAATTTCTCTACCTTTCCTGGGAAGAAGATCTGGCTAGTATTGCGTTGACATGTGGAGTTCTTTCATTTGCAGTCATGGGTTCGATGGCAATGCACGGCTGCTACAGGGTGTCGCACGAAATGTGTTACCATTTTGTTTTTGAATATAAACTTTTTTGTCAATACCATCTGAAAGGAACATATACTACAATGAAGAGCCGTCAAAGGAAATTTGTTCTAACTCAGCACATGCTCAATATGTCCACCATTTCGTTTCCTAACTTCCTTCAAACGAACACTGAAGTTAGTGATTACCCTATGGCACATTTCTCCCGTAATTTCACTGCAAACTTGAAGAATAAGTCTTCTGAGCTCCATTAAATCACGTGGACGTTTCGCGAAAAAATTTTCCTTTAGGTACCCCCAAAGAAAAAAGTCACATAGATTGAGGTCTGGACTATTGGGGGGCCAATTTTGTCAGTCATTGAAGCGACCTGGAAACCTGAGTGAAATGATTCGCATGTCGAAATGCTCGTGTAAAAATTCCAACACAGTGTTTGCAGTATGTGGCCTTGCTCCATCTTGCATGAACCACTGCGTGTTGAAGGACAAGGCAGTAGCAAGAAGCTGTGGAATGAAGCTATTGCGAAGCATGCTCGAATAACGCTCGCTGTTCACAGTTTCTTCAAAGAAAAAGGGTCCAATAAGTCCGTGACTGGAAATTGCTGACCACGCTGTAATCCTCGGAGCATAATGTTGTCGTTCATGAAGCACTTGTGGGTTTTCAGTGGCCCAAAAGCGTACATTTTGTTTGTTAACCACACCATCTAAATGAAAATGCGCCTCGTCTAAAACCAAACGTTGTTGAGAGTTTCTTCACTATCCACCGCCCACTGAGCAAACAGTAGTCTCTGCTGCTTGTGTTCTTCAGTGAGCTTCTGTGCACAGGCCATCTTGTATGGGTACATATGGAGTTCACTTTTAAGAAAGCGTTGAATGGAGCGTCTTGATATTCCCAGTTGCACTGCTCCTTTCTACACGATTTCCATGGATTTCTCTGTACATCAACTCGTACCGCTTCCATATCCTCTGGCGAACTAACAGGCTTAGACCGAGGTCGCTTCGCTTCCAATACTGTTCCTCCCTGTACAAATTTATCGTACAACATGTGGATGGTCTTCTTGCAAGGGACCCATCGTGTGTTAAACTGTTGTCGAAAACGCCTCTGCGTCACAACGAGGCTTTTCGTTTCATGAAAAAGTAACACAATTGCCGATCGTTTGCTGTGTCGTCAGTCTTCCATTGTCAGCCATTGTTGCTTACTAGTCTCCTAGCGGCAGTATCGTGAATTACACGTCATCTCGTAACTCATTTGTTTCTCCAAGCTCTGCTGGTACTTGTGTTGAGATCCCAGAGGGATATCTAATGTGCGTCGTAAATTGTGAAAGAAACAATTGGTAACACATTTCGTGCGGCACCCTGTATATGATTTCTACACCTTACCAGCATCCCATGTGACTCATTCGACCTGTAAATGGTGGGGAGAGTTCGTCGGAATCTAGGCGTGTATTTGCATCAGTCTTTGATATTTTCACCGACATCTTGATGTCTTTCTGCTGTTATTACTACTGGTGGGAGATCCCTCGGCCATAACTGATAAAGCAACACTGTCAGCCACCAGGCTGCAGAAGATTGCCCTGCAAACTTCTTCTCAGCCATTCATGTTTTGATGAGGGAGCGGGGGGGTTACAGTGTTCACAGCTACACCCTGCTACCCAAGTCTGAGGGATGAGCTATTCTGTAGGCGATATGTTATTCTTTGGGGTTGCCACAGCACTGCTCACCACTCAAGAGGTATATTTAGTAGCGCTGCGCCATACATACACCATTTTTTGTTCGAAGCATCAAAATTTTAGTACCTGTCACATAATCAAGTAGTAGGGTAATGTATTGTCTATTGAAGTGTGGTATTTCTTATCCATACAATATCTTTCGTTAGAAATTGGTAATGATTATAGAAGTTGCTATGGCATCATTTATACAGTAAGTTATTTTTTCTACATCAATTTTTTAGCTTCTAACAATTACACTAAGACGCCACACACACACACACACACACACACACACACACACACACAGTAGTAATGGAGTTTTGGTTTAGTAATGATCAATAAATCGGGACCCATGTTGCACTGTAATTGGCTGAAAGCATCATGACGTCGACTTTGCAACTTTGATGTGACATTGACACACAACTCACTTAACAGGGTAAAATGTTTAAAAGCTGGGATCTGTCAGTCTCCAACTCTATCATATGAACATGAGAACACTGTGACTCCCATCCACACAGGGAAAGGTAGCCAGTCGTAAACATAAATACTGCACTATTATTGATGTGCTAATGTAAAGGGTTCACCACCCTGCTGGAGCAAATGTAATTTCGATGTATTGCTCACGCGCTGCCTGCGACAGAAAATATCTTTGCTACAATAGAGTCGCAGGTCAGAGCAGTCTCCGCAGCAGTTGCAGTCGCTCGCTGCTACAGTGGAGTTGCAGTCTGTTGCTGGTGCGGCGCAGTTCATAGCCATGTATTGTAAGATAAATTTTATTATTTTCATTTTCATGCGCTTAATTAAGTCACTTGACTGAGACGTTAATATGAATTTGTTTCAATCTTTTTGCGATTCGTCAGCACCAGTTGACTCAGATTTGTAATATTCAATTTTTCATTCAAGGGATTGCAGACCTTTATGTATAATGTAAACGATTTTCAGAATAAAATTTTTACCAGTCTACAATAAAAGGATGGAATAATTTTGCCTTAAGTCATTACCAGTCCCGATCCAGTCATTTATTTAAATTTAAACATTTCAGAAATTTTCTCAGGTCATAGTCATGTGTTTGTTTAGTAATCAGACGACCAGCTGTGCAGCTGTGTCAATAAGCAAGGTCAGTTTTTCTAATGATTCAGATCTCAGACAAATGTTGTCCAGTATTAGTAGATAGGCCAGCATTGCACTAGGCTGTGCCATTCACGAGCAGATACATAGACAGCATTATCTGGCGACACCATCATGAGGTAAGAATTTTTCAGTTTTATCTACATCTACATGGATACTCTGTAAATCACATTTAATGCCTGGCAGAGAGTTCATCGAACCACCTTCACAATTCTCTATTATTCCAATCTCGTATAGCGCGCAGAAAGAATGAACACCTAAATCTTTCCGTACGAGCTCTGATTTCCCTTATTTTATCGTGGTGATCGTTCCTCCCTATGTAGGTGGATGTCAACGAAATATTTTCGCATTCGGAGGAGAACGTTAGTGATTGGAATTTCGTGAGAAGATTCCGTCGCAACAAGAAACATCTTCCTTTTAATGATTTCCAGCCTGAATCCAGTATCATTTTTGTGACACTCTCTTCCATATTTCACGATAATACAAAACGTGCTGCCTGTATTTGAACTTTTTCGATGTACTCAGTCAGTCCTATCTGGTAAGGCCGGTCGAGGTGGCCGAGCGGTTCTAGGCGCTGCAGTCTGGAACCGCGAAACCAATACGGTCGCAGGTTCGAATCCTGCCTCGGGTGTGATGTCCTTAGGTTAGTTAGGTTTAAGTAGTTCTAAGTTCTCTGGGACTGATGACCTCAGAAGTTAAGTCCCATAGTGCTCAGAGCCATTTGAGCCATATCTAGTAAGGATCCCACACCACGCAGCAGTATTCTAAAAGACAGACAAGCGTAGTGTAGGCAATCTCCTTAGTGTTCCAATTTAAGTTGTTCGTAATTGTAATACCTAGGTATTTAGTTGAATTTATGGCTGTTAGATTAGACTGATTTATCGTGTAACCGAAGTTTAACGAGTTCTTTTTAGCACTCATGTCGATGACCTCACACTTTTCGTTATTTAGGGCCAACTGCCACTTTTCGAACCATTGAGATATCTTTTCTAAATCATTTTGCAGTTTGTTTTGATCTTCTGATGACTTTACTAGTGGATAAACGACAGCATCATCAGCAAACAACCGAAGACGGCTGCACAGTTTATTCAGATTGATTTCACAGGACCATGGCGTAGCGCAGCTTACGTCAAAATTTATCAGTTTTCATGAGTTAAGATATTTGAAAAAAAATTAGCCTTTTTATTATTTTGATACGGGAAGGTTACACTAGGAATATGTAGATAACCTAATTGCATCGATATAGGATGCTGTCTGGTTTACTTCGGAGTATATTACCGAATGGACATACTGCACAGTCATCAATCTGCATTTGCAGTCTAGTATATATATGATATTTGCAAAGTAGTGGAGGGTGATTTGGCGAAAATACAGAAATTGGAAAGCACTCCGCAGTGTCATCGGCTGGCGCTGAAATTACGGAACAAGTGGTAAAATTACTTAAAAATTGGTTCAAATGGCTCTGAGCAGTATGGGACTTAGCTTCTGAGGTCGTCAGTCCCCTAGAACTTAGAACTACTTAAACCTAACTAACCTAAGGACATCACACACATCCATGCCCGAGGCAGGACTCGAACCTGCGACCGGAGCGGTCACGCGGTTCCAGATTGTAGCGCCTAGAACCACTCGGCCACCGGGCCCGCAAAATTACTAAAATTGATCTTGTTATCAACAGTGTATCATCCCATAACGACAGTGTCTTTTCCATCTCATCTGTCCACTGGTATGCTATTGATTATCACATAATGGTTGATTGACTCCACTTGTTTGAGATGGAGAGAGCATTGGTAGAACACTGGACATCTGCTACTCGTCACTGTGGAGCATGGGATTAAATGTAGGAATTATCGCTTTCAGACAGTTGCTTGAATGCTTCCCTAAGTGCTGCAGATATGTCCTATATCCATATCTACATCTACATCTACAAGATTACTCTGCAATTCACATTTAAGTGCTTGGCAGAGGGTTCATCGAACCACAATCATACTATCTATCTACCATTCCACTCCAGAACAGCGCGCGGGAAAAACGAACACCTAAGCCTTTCTGTTCGAGCTCTGATTTCTCTTATTTTATTTTGGTGATCATTCCTACCTATGTAGGTTGGGCTCAACAAAATATTTTCGCATTCGGAAGAGAAAGTTGGTGACTGAAATTTCGTAAATAAATCTCGCCGCGACGAAAAACGTCTTTGCTTTAATGACTTCCATCCCAACTCGCGTATTATATCTGCCACACTCTCTCCCCTATTGCGTGATAATACAAAACGAGCTCCCCATTTTTGCACCCTTTCGATGTCCTCCTTCAATCCCACCTGGTAAGGACCCCACACCGCGCAGCAATTTTCTAACAGAGGACGAACGAGTGTAGTGTAAGCTGTCTCTTTAGTGGACTTGTTGCATCTTCTAAGTGTCCTGCCAATGAAACGCAACCTTTGGCTCGCCTTCCCCACAATATTATCTATGTGGTCTTTCCAACTGAAGCTGTTCGTAATTTTAACACCCAGGTACTTAGTTGAATTGACAGCCTTGAGAATTGTACTATTTATCGAGTAATCGAATTCCAACGGATTTATTTTGGAACTCGTGTGGATTACCTCACACTTTTCGTTATTTAGCGTCAACTACCACCTGCCACACCATACAGCAATCTTTTCCAAATCGTTTTGCAACTGATACTGGTCTTCGGATGACCTTACTACACGGTAAATTACAGCATCATCTGCGAACAACCTAAGAGAACTGCTCAGATTGTCACCCAGGTAATTTATATAGATCAGGAACAGCAGAGGTCCCAGGACGCTTCCCTGGGGAACACCTGATATCACTTCAGTATTACTCGATAATATGCCGTCTATTACTACGAACTGCGACCTTCCTGACAGGAAATCACGAATCCAGTCGCACAACTGAGACGATACCCCAGCTTGATTAGAAGTCGCTGTGATGCTCTCGACATTTTTTTCACAAGTAAGGTAACAGTACCCAATTTTGTTTCTGCTACCCTGCATGTGTTGCGAACATCACCTTCCAGCGATCGGCAACACTGGGACAGTAATCATGTACATGACTGCAAAATGAGGAAACAATGCTATTCGAAATAGAACAACGAGACATCTGCTGTCTCATCATTGTGGAAAATGAGTTTATTTGTATAGGTCATCACCTTCGGATAGCTGTTTGGAAATACTCTACAATGCTGCAAACTCTGAGTTTCCATATGTTGCGATATCTTCCACATTTTTATCAATGAGAAACTTTGCCTCTGTGTTTTATTTCTACAATCCTGTGTGCTGTGGGGCTGCATAGTTTGCATCATATGGTGGTCAGCTCTCTGTGAGAGCCAATCGATCGAAACGTTTTAATGATGGTTAAGCACCTGATACAGATCTCGATGCTATGGTAGAAAATCAAAGTGTTTCGCTTTGTACAAAACTGTAATCATACACTTCTTGAATGTATTACAGCTAAAAAACAATGTACTGAACTGCTTATAAAAGTCTGTTGGATATAGTCTCCCTCCTGTGTAAGCGACAAAACTCTACACAAGTCTGTGAAAGCAACTTCGAACACTGGTCACCTGTCCAATGGAGTAATATCCTCGATGTCAAGACACAGATGTATTTGTTTTTTTGATATATCAAGAGTGAGAGATACGGTAAAATCTTGTAGGAGGTTCTATTACAAGAAGTGATACGACTGGTTAAAGTTTAGATGAAAATAGTTTGTAGTTTCTTTCCTACTCTGGATGTTACAAAATAATGACGAGGAGTGCTCTCGAATATACTAAATTATGCTATAGGTGCTGAACCGTATCCGAATTTCATACATCTGAAATTAATGTAATGCCCTCATGCAAGACAATTTGTAATTTGAACATGCAGAATGCTCTCAAAACTGCAACGCTTTTCCTTATAAAACTAATAGAAATCGACCGTATCTTTTCTCATGGTATCATGATTGTTTTTATTAATATCGTCAAGACTGCATGTTCAAAAATGTGTGTTACCAGAAGTCCTGTGTTATTTCATTCTTCACAACCTCAAATTATACAGTAGGGACCACTTTCATTATAGCTCGTTGTGGAACCTAGAAATGATACTATTGTTCTTGACACATGAGTAGACTACATGAAACCAAATTGCTTACAAAATTAGAACTCAAGAATCTTCTGCTACTGCGAATGATTGACTGCTGGATGACATAAGCCTTACACACAAGTCGCTATAGACGAGTTATGGAGCAAAGAATGTCAGATGTCGTCACACATATGGTAGTTGTCTTAGATGTACGAGGTGCATTCAAGTTCTAAGGCCTGTAACTTCTCGACGTAATCGCCCTGCAGACGTACACATTTTTCACAATGCTGACGCCATGATTCCATGGCAGCGGCGAAGGCTTCTTTAGGAGTCTGTTTTGACCACTGAAAAATCGCTGAGGCAATAGCAGCACAGCTGGTGAATGTGCGGCCATGGAGAGTGTCTTTCATTGTTGGAAAAAGCCAAAAGTCACTAGGAGCCAGGTCAGGTGAGTAGGGAGCATGAGGAATCACTTCAAAGTTGTTATCACGAAGAAACTGTTGCGTAACGTTAGCTCGATGTGTGGGTGCGTTGTCTTTGTGAAACAGCACACGCGCAGCCCTTCCCGGCCGTTTTTGTTGCAGTGCAGGAAGGAATTTGTTCTTCAAAACATTTTCATAGGATGCACCTGTTACCGTAGTGCCCTTTGGAACGCAATGGGTAAGGATTATGCCCTCGCTGTGCCAGAACATGGACACCATCATTTTTTCAGCACTGGCGGTTACCCGAAATTTTTTTGGTGGCGGTGAATCTGTGTGCTTCCACTGAGTTGACTGGCGCTTTGTTTCTGGATTGAAAAATGGCATCCACGTCTCATCCATTGTCACAACCAACGAAAAGAAAGTCCCATTCATGCTGTCGTTGCGCGTCAACATCGCTTGGCAACAAGCCACACGGGCAGCCATGTGGTCTTCTGTCAGCATTTGTGGCACCCACCTGGATGACACTTTTCACATTTTCAGGTCGTCATGCAGGATTGTGTGCACAGAACCCACAGAAATGCCAACTCTGGAGGCGATCTGTTCAACAGTCATTCGGCGATCCCCCAAAACAATTCTCTCCACTTTCTCGATCATGTCGTCAGACCGGCTTTTGCGAGCCCGAGGTTGTTTCGGTTTGTTGACACACGATGTTCTGCCTTCATTAATCTGTCGCACCCACGAACGCACTTTCGACACATCCATAACTCCATCACCACATGTCTCCTTCAACTGTCGATGAATTTCAATTGGTTTCACACCACGCAAATTCAGAAAACGAATGATTGCACGCTGTTCAAGTAAGGAAAACGTCACCATTTTAAGTATTTAAAACAGTTCTCATTCTCGCCGCTGGCGGTAAAATTCCATCTGCCATACGGTGCTACCATCTCTGGGACGTATTGACAATGAACGCGGCCTCATTTTAAAACAATGCGCATGTTTCTATCTCTTTCCAGTCTGGAGAAAAAAAATCGGAGGCCTTAGAACTTGACTGCACCTTGTATTGGAGGAATCTTATAGGGTTCTCTACTAGATTTGTTTCATTAACACCAGTGCGATATCGCATTGCATTGGTAAAATAGAAAATGGGACCTGCTATGGTGTACAAATCATCGATTTCCTCGTGAATTATAGCTTCTTGTTGTTAAACGTAAAATGATTGTGGTTTTCCAACATATGAGCAAATGGCGTGAAAGTCTGTATTCTGTAATGTTATTTCACTTGTTGGAAATGTGTGTAGTAAACACTTGAATGACAATATATTTACAGACACTGATTTTAACATGAGAGATGCTCTCAAGCCACGTAATTACGTCCACCAAACTGAAACTGTAGTTTGGTCAACAGTAATCAGTGGCAGTGCTGTAGTTTTTTTTCACTTCGTTAGGTGTCCACAACATAATAGGGGGGGGGGGGGGAGGGAGAGCGATGCGAATTGTATCCTACAGTCTCCTGGTGCATGATTTTCCTAGTCCCCAGTACAAGTGTTGCATCATGAGCCATTGATTATGAGTGCTGGTTTTTTCCCCCAACAATTTCGATGTGTAATTAGAACAATAAAGCGTTTTTCATCAGTTGTGATAGTGTGTATTGGCTTTCCTGAATTTCGATTATCTGAGCTGCTGTGTGATTGTCGAGCAATGCAGGGGAAGACATCTGTAGTAAACTCAGACATCAAACGGCGACAGATAAAGTCCTCAGATATATGCTTACAAGTCATTTCCCACCAAGAAAATAAAGATAGTACCTTCCACTCAAGCCTTTTTCCCGCCAGCTTCTAGGTGAAGGGTAGAATCTGAGTATGTCTGCCACTAGCTACAAGTGACATTGTGACCTTTTTTCCCAGCAGGATAACACCAGGAGTATGGAATCATAAATGTTTGAATTGTATTGCGATTTTAGATGCTCCTTGTGTAGCGCTAGGCTTGTAGTTGTGTAATTACGACCGATCCTTATGATTAATTACTTAATTAGGACCGATCGTTATTTCAGTTTCCCAACCAAAATAAATAAAGTACAGTAACATGACCTTTCTCTCCTGCACCAGGACAGTGGCCATATGATGGGGGTGGGTCGGGGGGGGGGGGGGGGGGGGGAGGTTCACGTGAGCTTTCCATCCTGAAGGACTGTGGTTCGAGTCCCAGAAAGGGCACCGCCATTTTGAATTTACCGCCAATTCAGGGTGGGGGGTGGGGTGGGATGTCAACAGAGCCCTGAGACAAAGAAATTCCCACCAAAATTCGAAGTTCCCTCCAAAAAGTCTTCTTCTGTCATGAATTAGGCTTTCCCTCAGGCTGTTGCAGCTACATCTGATCCTTCCATCACTTTTCAGGTCTTCCAATGCACCTTTTACCTTGCGGAGTATATCGCCAAAAATGTAGTGGTAATCTCGATTTGTCCATTTATAAGAGATGGGATATCCATTTTTGTCGGTATTCGTCAACCTTACTGTTAATATCAAAAAGATTTAATTCCTTCCTGATGTCTGTATTTCTTTTGTAATCTAGCTTGGTATATCCTGCTATGTACGTGAGGAATTTCATTTCATTCGCTTGTAATCTTATTTTATCTTTCTTTTTCATTACCCAAGATTTATTTCCATATAGTAATGTTGGTACTGACATAACTTTATAAAATTTTTGATATGTTTCTGTTCTTATTTAACGTTGGAGGGCTCTTCTGATGTGCCATTTAAGTAGTTAAAATTTCTCAATTTTGTCTTTTTGAAGTATCCTCCCCTGTATGACAGCAGTTCCTACAAATTTGAATCTATCTACTTGCTCTATAATCTTGTTGTCTATAATTATTGTAGTTCTTACTCGATTTTTTCCACATAATGCCATGGCTTTTGTTTTTTGTATTGATATTGACGTATTATATATCTGGCATGTTTGGTATAGTTTGTAGGTAGCTCTCTGCAGTCCATCTTCATTATCCGAAATTAACACTTGGTCATCTGCTAATAACAAAGTCATAACGTAATCTTTTTGGTTGAAGTTACATGTATAGTTCTTCAGTTTCATTCTCCACTGCCGTATAATATCGTCAATGTACATATTAAAAAGCAGGGAGAGGGGTTGCAACCTTGTCGAACTCCTAAATTAATAACCTTTGTTGTTGCTTCATTATCCTCAATTATTTGGATTCTTGTATTATCATAGGTCTTTTGAACTACCTGTACAATGTGTATTGGTATATTTCTTATTAAAATTTCCAACAGTAGCTGTCTATTTACTTTATCAAAAGCCTTTACATAATCGATGAAAAGGATATGTGGTTCTTTATAGAATTCCTTGTGTTTTTCAATAATTTGCTCCAGCATAAAAAGTTGTCTGTACTGCTTCTCCTCTTCCTGAATCCATTTTGTTCCTCTGACAGCAGGCACTCCATTATGTGTTTTAGTCTTTCGGTTATTATTCTAGCACATAATTTATACGCTGTATTTAATAGTGATATGCCTCTATAACTTTCGGATTTTGATCTGTCTCCTTTTTTAAATATTGATTTTATAAGTGAGATCTTCCATTCTTTTCGGATTTGTTTTGTTATCTACCAAAGATTCAAAAAGCTGAGAAACCATTTTTTTAAATACTACTGAAGAATATTTTATTAGTTCGCTGTGAGTGCCATTAATTCCTAGTACCTTTCGGTTCTTTGTATATCTGAGAGTATGTTCTAATTCTTGGAATTCAAGATGATCTGGATTTGTTTCAAGATCTACATCATTTTCTGTGTTCATTTCATCAGTCCACATTTCCTTGTAATAATGCAGCCAGTCTTTGATCTTTATTACATTGATATTTGCCACATCTTTTCGCTATTATTCAAGTGTCTTACCATTTTACATGCAAGTGTTTGTCTCCCCTGGACATCGTTTTCGATCCTGGCAACAAGTTATTCCAACCATCTTGATGGAGTTTCCTGCATATTTTTTTACATTTCTGCTGTCTACTTCTTGTATGCTTCATTATTCCCCTGATTTGGGTGTTGTAGATATTTTTTATATAGTTTTCTCTTTATTTCAACAGCCTCTTCAATTTCTTTTGTCCAAATCATGTGGCCCTTTTTCTTCTTATTGTGTTCCCTTTCGTTTTACCTAAAACTTCACTGGCTGCAATTCTTAATATGTTCTTAATCTGTCCCCACTCATTTTCAATACTCTCTGATTCTGGAACTCTGTCCATTATTGTGTCTAACCATCTTTGATAAAGATTCTCGATTGACACCCGTTCTAGTAAGTAGACTTAATATACCTACCTTGGTTGTTATGGGGATTTTTTTACTTGTTTTATGCCATCTCTGTTTTAGGGCAACTTTTGCTTGTAGTAATTCGAAGTCCCCGCCAAAATTCGAAGTCACCACCAAAATTCGTAATTCCACCAATAGGGTAGGTGGGGGAGGGAGAGTTGTAGGGGTGGGGAGGGGATGGGGTGGGAACTCACATGCTGGCTGGGAAAACACGTGACATCATCCAGTGGTGGGGGGTTGACTAATTTAATTAATTTTCATGTCATTTTGATATCGAAAGTGTCCTTGGAACCCCCTTACCCTACTACTTCCGTGTTGCACAACGCCTCTCTTGTGGTGTCTCCCACGTTTTTACCACCCGTTTATCACTGTCGTGCCCATTAAAACGATTTCTTGAAGAAACTCACCTCTATTCATAGTTATGTTGTCTATGTCTTCTACTATTCGTACTTTGCAAGTGTCACAGTCTCAGGAACAGTATGCAAGTAGTGTTTTGTAAGCCTCTTCTTTCGTGAATAAATTATACTTCCTTACACGAGTCTTCCAATGAACTTCAGTCTGAAATCTGCCTTTCTTTCTATTTTTTTTATGTGGCCGTTCCACTTTAGGTCGCTTCGGATGGTTGGTTCTAAGCATTTTTCTTAAGTTACTGTTTTCAGCAATTTGTCGTCAGTAGTATAATTTGCCTTACGTTTAATTTAGTTACGTCCAGGGTCAATTACCAGTCCCTGTACCAATCGCCAGCTCTCTGCATTTCGCTACTGTCTTTTGGCATTGTAACTTTCGTATAGATAACAGCATCATCCGTGAAGTACCTCACAGAGCATCAGACATTATCCACTAGACCATTCATATAAATTATAAATAGTAGTTACCTATAACACTCCCTTGGGGTACTCTCGAAATTATCTTTATTTTGTATTGAGTTCTATCTCCACGAAATTTGGTCAGATACTTCGTGAAATCGCATGTTGTTCATTAAAAGACAGTGCGGAGCTCTATCGAATGCCTTCCAGAAATCGAGAAACACTTCAGCAGCCTAGGAGCCGTTGTCTGCTGGGCAGTGGATCTCAGACGAACAGAGCCAAGGTGAGGCCCACAATCTCTCTGTGTGTGAAAACCATATTCAGATTTACAGAGGAGATTTGCGTTCTCAAAAAGAGTCATAATATGTGAGCATAAAACATGTTCCATAATCTGTGACAAATTGACATCAGCGCTACTGGCCTACACTAAAGCTCTCTTATCCATTAGCGTTTCTTGAAAAAGGGAATGACCTGCTCTTATTTCCAATCGCTAGGTGTTCTTCGTTGCTCTAGTGACCTGAGATAAACTATAGAAAAAAAGGGGGTGCAATTTATTTCGGATAATCTCTCTAGAAACTGGCAGATTTCTCATCCGAACTTGTTGCCTTTCCTCTGTTGAGTATTTTGGTTTATTTTCTATTCTGCGATCTCAGTACTTGCCACTGGGGGATAACAAAGGAAGAAATTCATTATGTTATTCCACAGTGCAACTTTTCCTGAAGACCGAATTCAGTTATTCGGCCTTGTCTCTGTCATCTTATGTTTCCGTATGATCAATGAGCGACAGAATATATGACCCGCTTCCTGGCTTTAAGTAAGACCAGAGCTTATTAGGGTTTTTAATCAGATCATTATGCAAAATTTTACTTTGAGATTCACTGACTGCTTATCGCATTCATTTTGGCTTCACTCAGCTTCCACCACGCCTGACTTGCTTACATCGGAGACCTGTCACTTTCCTTTCCGAGTAACTTTCTAAAACGGGTGTTCAAGTACAAAGGGCCCTCTCCATTCCTCACAACATTAGTGGGCACATTTTCGTCTAAGGCATACTGTATAATGATTTCCAGTTTTACGCATTTGGGCCCCACACCTTCGTCGTCAGAACTTGTAAGTAGGCTGTTTAGGTTTTTATATTGGTAACGCCACGTAGCGCTCTGTATGAAAATCACTGGCTGTGCTGTGTGCAGTCTGTGGCTGGTTTGCATTGTTGTTGGCGATTGTAGTGTTGGGCAGTTGGCTGTTAACAGCGCGTAACGTTGCGCAGTTGGAGGTGATCTGCCAGCAGTTGTGGATGTGTGGAGAGAAATGGCGGAGTTTTGAAATTTGTAAGACTGGATGTCATGAACTGCTATATATATTATGACTTTTGAACACTATTAAGGTAAATACATTGTTTGTTCTCTATCAAAATCTTTCATTTGCTAACTATGCCTATCAGTAGTTAGTACCTTCAGTAGTTTGAATCTTTTATTTAGCTGGCAGTAGTGGCGCTCGCTGTATTGCAGTAGTTCGAGTAACGAAGATTTTTGGTGAGGTAAGTGATTTGTGAAAGGTATAGGTTAATGTTAGCCAGGGCCATTCTTTTTTAGGGATTTTTGAAAGTCAGATTGCGTTGCGCTAAAAATACTGTGTGTCAGTTTAAGCACAGTCATATATAATTTTTCTAAGGGGACGTTTCATAAACTGACACAGCCGGCCGAAGTGGCCGTGCGGTTAAAGGCGCTGCAGTCTGGAACCGCAAGACCGCTACGGTCGCAGGTTCGAATCCTGCCTCGGGCATGGATGTTTGTGATGTCCTTAGGTTAGTTAGGTTTATCTAGTTCTAAGTTCTAGGGGACTAATGACCTCAGCAGTTGAGTCCCATAGTGCTCAGAGCCATTTGAACCATAAACTGACAATGTGATCATGACTACGTGGATACTCTGTAGTTTGACTCTTTTCACTCTTACTGACTACTCATTTTGGTATTTTGGAGCTACCACAAGCTCCTCACAAAGGCGTTAAGATCTAGGGCTGCAATTTTAGGGGAGATGAAAAACAAGCAAATGGGAACGATTGTTTCAGTATATTTGAAATGTATTAGGATGGCATAAAAAACGCTCATCCTCAGAAGATGGACGCAAACACATCCGAAACCTGTAACCGATAAAGTTTAATCAAGTTTTTAAGACAAATCAGTGAGTGGTTGTAATGTCATTTCTTAAATATCATTGCCACAGTCACGCTGTTCTAAACATCCAATATGGCTTTCTGTGCAGGGAGACAAGCACCGCAGGACAAACGTATTTTTGTAGCACTGCCAGTCAGGGTTGGCACATGAATCCTGTTTCACCTAGAAAGACATGAATTTATTGTAAAATTGGTAGCAAACAAACACATGCTAGCATAAATGTAATTAGATATGCTCCCAAACGAATTTGGAGAATGGTTGATGGTTTCTTGATGGGGAAGATGCAGCATGTTGTTATCGACAATGGGTCATTGACAGAAGTAGAAGTAACTTCAGGTGCTCCCAAAGGAAATGTCTTGGGACACTTGCTTTTCGCGTGTATGAAGACCTGACAGACAATATGTAAGTACTAGGTTGTAACAAATAGCAGGGATATGAAACTGAATGATCACAAAGGCTCAATAGTAAGTAAGCTAGGTGTCAGATTCC
This sequence comes from Schistocerca piceifrons, assembly GCF_021461385.2. NCBI lineage: Eukaryota > Metazoa > Arthropoda > Insecta > Orthoptera > Acrididae > Schistocerca > Schistocerca piceifrons. Next base: position 43,319,822 of record NC_060139.1, on the reverse strand, counting down.
AGTTCTTCAGCACGACACTGTGAAAAAAGCAGTCAGAAAACAAAGAAGGCTGCCTAAAAAATCGTTTGTGCGACCCATTTTAGAATATCGCTCAACTGTGTGGGACTGATACCAAACAGGACCAACTGCAGATATTAGAAGTCTACAAAGAAGGGTAGCACGGGTAGTTCAGGGGTTCGTTTGGGAGGGGGGGGGGGGCGGACTTGGAATCCGCAGATGACTTACGTTTTATACAGCAGTTATCCCTTGAAAGACTGCTTACAGAATTTCAAGACCTGGTATTATGTGAAGGGTCTAGTAGACATTTTCCATCTCCCTACGTTCTGCTCCCATGTGTACTGCGAAGGCAAGGTTAGGCTAAGTGCCCCATGCACAGAGGCATGTAAGCACTCATTCTTCCCGCTTTTTATACTTGATAGGAACGCACGTGAGCCGTGCTAAGTACCCCCCTGTCACGCCCAGCACAGTGTTTCACATAATATGTATGTGAATGTAGATTTAGAAAATACACAGGCAAAATGAATTTTCAGGACAGTCTACATTCTGTGTGGGAGTTTGGATATGGGACACTACAGCATTTTTGTTTGAATCAATTACTCCCTATATTGATAATCATGGCTGTTGTACATATGAATCTTGGGCTCCATAAGGTTCCCTTTCTGTGCAGCGTCCGTGGAATATAAAAATGTAAAGAATGTAGCAACCAGTCGCGGAAACATAATTTATTTATCATTCTGCAACTCTATTTTGACTGATCATCATTGGTGCATTTTTCTAACCGATACATGCCATAAGTAGAAGTACTGTCCTTGGCAAATTTCTATAATGAAGTCAACTGAAGCGCCTAGAACCGCTCGGCCACACTGGCCGGCAAACTTTCTGTCCAACCGCATATGTCATCGGATAGACCGTAAGCGCGCACTTTTTGGAGAAAGCGACAGTGCGGAACTGAGTCGAACACCTTTCGAAAGTCGAGGAATATGGTATCAGCCCAGGAACCAGTATCTAGAGCCTGTTGTATAACATGCACAAAGAAGGCCAGCTGTGTCTCGCATGGCTGCTGTTTCCTAAAACCTGCTGGTTTCTGCAGATGAGCTTCTCAGAGTCTAGAAAGATCATTATGTCTGAACACAAAATATGTTCCATGATTCTACAACAAATCGATGTCAGTGAAATTGGCCGGTAATTATGTGCATCCCATTTTCTAACCTTTTTATAGATAGCTATGACCTGGGCCTTCTTCCAGTCCCGTGGAACTTTCCGCTGTTCCAGTGATCTCTGATAGATGATGGATAAGAATGGTGCTACATTTGTATCATAGTCACCATAAAATCTTACTGGGATACCATCTGGGCGGGACGCCTTCATGGCGTCTAAAGATCTTAACGTTTTACAATCCCAGATACACTAAACACTATGCCAGCCATCCTTGCGTTTGTTCGATAATTGAAACGGCGAATGGTGCTGCAGTCGTCTACCGTAAACGATTTTTTGAAAGCTAGGTTTAGAATTTCGGCCTTCTGTTTATCATCATCCGTTACATTTACCCGTACTGTCAGCAATAGAAGGTATTGAATTATTTGTAGCGTTCATTGATTTTACGTACGACCAAAATTTTTTGGGGTTATTTTTAGGATCTTCAGATAAAATATTGCCTTCAAATTCGTTCAAAGACTCCCTCATTGACCTTTTGACAGCTGCTTTCATTTCGCATAATTTCTGTCAGCGGGGCCGTGACTGCGTTTAAAACGACTGTGCAAAATTCTCTGCTTTCTCAAATGTTCAAATGTGTGTGAAATCTTAAGGGACTTAACTGCTAAGGTCATCAGTCCCTAAGTTTACACACTACTTATCCTAATTTATCCTAAGGACAAACACACACACACCCATGCCCGAGGGAGGACTCTAACCTCCGCCGGGACCAGCCGTCTGCTTTCTCAGCAGCTTCCTAATATGTATATTGAACCAAGGTGGATCCTTTCCCTTCCCTATATTTTTGCTAGGCACATATTTCTCTAGAACGTGGTGGACAATACCTTTAAATTCCGACCAAAGATGCTCAATATTTTTATGTCCCGCGGTGAATGCTTGGAGCTGACTATGAAGATATTCATTAATGACACTTTTATTGGCTTTCCCAAACGAGAAAACTCTACGCTGCTTCTTTTTTTTTTTTTTTTTTTTTTTGCAACTTTCACTGACATAGAAGCCACAACGACATTATGGTCGCTAATACCTTCTTCTAGATTAACTTACTCAAAAATATCAAGTCTGTTTGTCGCCAAGATATCTAATAGGCTCCCATCTCGAGTTGGTTTTCTAACCAATTGCTCAAGCTTGTATGTTGAGAGCGCTCCTAGAATAACTTCACACGAGTCTTTGCTTTTGCCTCCAGTGATAAACGTGTAATTTTCCCATTCATTGGACGCCAGATTAAATTCACCACCTATAACTAATGGATAATTTGGAATTTTATTTCCTATGTACTCAAGACTTTCCCTGAAACGTTCTGCGACGTTTGTTGCGGATGTTGGTGGTCTATGAAAAACATCCTAATACAATGGTCACTCCTTGTCTGATTGACAGCTTTATCCAGACTATTTCACAGTCTGACCCAGTATCGATCTCAACTGCGTTTAAACAGCTTTTATCTGCAATGAACACACCACCTCCCATAGCATCAGTCCTATCCTTCCTAAACATTGTCCAATCCGAGTACAAAATTTCACTGCTAGTTATGTCTTGTTTCAACCTAATACAATATTGGCACTACTACCGTTTATTTCTGACAGTAACTCGGGTATCATGCTACAAACACTTCGAAAATTTACTAACATGAGATTTAGCATATTTAAATCCTTTGGAATGACCTGTTTAGGCGAACTACCAATTTTTACAGTTGGCACACCCACATCAATGTCATGAACTGGTAATTTTTCAGGCCAACGGTTTGTTTACCGTGGGGAGGAACCAAATCTAAAAAATAAATAAATAAATAAATAAATACGAGGGCAGTTCAATAAGTAATGCAACACATTTTTTTTCTGAAACAGGGGTTGTTTTATTCAGCTTTGAAATACACCAGGTTATTCCCCAATCTTTTAGCTACACAACACTATTTTTCAACGTAATCTCCATTCAACGCTACGGCCTTATGCCACCTTCAAATGAGGGCCTGTTTGCCTGCACGGTACCATTCCACTGGTCGATGTCGGAGCCAACGTCGTACTGCATCAATAACTTCTTCATCATCCGCGTAGTGCCTCCCATGGATTGCGTCCTTCATTGGGCCAAACATATGGAAATCCGACGGTGCGAGATCGGGGCTGTAGGGTGCATGAGGAAGAACAGTCCACTGAAGTTTTGTGAGCTCCTCTCGGGTGCGAAGACTTGTGTGAGGTCTTGCGTTGTCATGAAGAAGGAGAAGTTCGTTCTGATTTTTGTGCCTACAAACACGCTGAAGTCGTTTCTTCAATTTCTGAAGAGTAGCACAATACAATTCAGAGTTGATCGTTTGACTATGGGGAAGGACAACGAACAGAATAACCCCTTCAGCGTCCCAGAAGACTGTAACCATGACTTTACCGGCTGAGAGTATGGCTTTAAACTTTTTCTTGGTAGGGGAGTGGGTGTGGCGCCACTCCATTGATTGCCGTTTTGTTTCAGGTCCGAAGTGATGAACCCATGTTTCATCGCCTGTAACAATCTTTGACAAGAAATTGTCACCCTCAGCCACATGACAAGCAAGCAATTCCGCACAGATGGTTCTCCTTTGCTCTTTATGGTGTTCGGTTGGACAACGAGGGACCCAGCGGAACAAACCTTTGAATATTCCAACTGGTGAACAATTGTGACAGCACTACCAACAGAGATGTCAAGTTGAGCACTGAGTTGTTTGATGGTGATCCGTCGATCATCTCGAACGAGTGTGTTCGCACGCTCCGCCATTGCAGGAGTCACAGCCGTGCACGGCCGGCCCGCACGCGGGAGATCAGACAGTCTTGCTTGACTTTGCGGCGATGATGACACACGCTTTGCCCAACGACTCACCGTGCTTTTGTCCACTGCCCGATCACCGTAGACATTCTGCAAGCCCCTATGAATATCTGAGATGCCCTGGTTTCCCGCCAAGAGAAACTCGATCACTGCCCGTTGTTTGCAACGCACATCCGTTACAGACGCCATTTTAACAGCTCCGTACAGCGCTGCCACCTGTCGGAAGTCAATGAAACTATACGAGACGAAGCGGGAATGTTTGAAAATATTCCACAAGAAATTTCCGGTTTTTTAAACCAAAATTGGCCGAGAAAAAAAATGTGTTGCATTACTTATTGAACTGCCCTCGTAAATAAATAAACCATACGCACGCCACAAGTACTGTGCTACCCATATAGCTGCTTTCTGTATGTAGTGCACTTCTGATCCATCGAGGGGCGTCCTACAAGCTTCCACCCCATAGCATAGGTCGAGGAACCTACAACCATTTTCGTCACAGAGTCGATGTAGCCTATGGTTTAAATTTTCCACTTGACTCCAAATCAGAGGACCCCAGTCAACCCTGGGTACGATGCTGCAAATCGTCAGCTTGGCTTCCACTCCTCGAGCCATCGAAAGGACCCAAGGATTTCCTCGGAACCCCGACGACTGGCATCGTTGGTGGCAACATGTGCAACAGTCTGCAGCTGGCTGCACCCCGCACGCTCGATAGCCGCCGGAAGAGCCTCTTCCACATCCTGGACAAGGCCCCCCGGCAAGCACACCGAGTGAATGTTGGACTTCTTCCCTGCCCTAGCCGCCACGTTCCTGATGGGCTCCATGACCCGTCTAACATTGGAGCTCCCGATTACTAACAAACCCCTACCCCCCGCTCCTGCCCGGACCTTGCTGAAGGAGCGGCCACTATCCTGGCAGAAGGTGCATTACTGCAAGAGTTTGTCGGAAGCCGCTAGATAATAAAATGAGAGCGCCACAGAACGGTTGTGCATTTGATAGTAAATCTCTAAGAGTTCGACCAAGCGCTTCAAGCGATTTCTTTTGAGTCATGGTGCATTCGTCTCAGACAATGTCGTTGCAAAATTTCCTAACCTTAGCCATGTGAAATCCTTTTGAAATGTTACATGTTGTAGGATCCGAGAAACGTATCTCCATTGGCAATTTGACTGCCCAATACACTGTTCGTTCGCCATCTAATAATATATCCGCAATACCTGGTGAAGCAAGAGCGAAAGCAATTCCATTTTGAGTTGTGAGCAACTAGCAAATTGATGATGAACGTTATTCCAGTACAGCCAGGCGCATCAGTGAAGAACAGATCACCTCTGCCATTTGGCAGGGCATTTGTAATTGTGCCGCAGACCAAATTTGTTCATTTGATTCAACAAATGCACGCAAATCATTAGCTTATACTGCAGTTCTCTCACTAAATCGCAATCATAAAGGTCAAGTGTAGTACGTTCTGGCGCAATCATACCAAGATGAGTGAGTTCTTTGTTGTATATGGTTAAGTGTGTGTCCTCGATATTGCTTAGAGCTTTGATTGAAAATACCGTCCGAAAAAAATCTATGGAATTATCACTACTGTACGAATACGGTGCAAAACGTCTTCACTCAAATCCTCTCTAAATTTTTCAAAGAAACCGTTTAGGTTGGATGGCAGACATTTCGTCAAAGTGATGGCGAACAGTGTTCGAACTTGTTGCGGATGACAGCTGGCACCTGCGTGCTTCAATGGTGTTTCCCAGTGAAGATTATGACGAGCTCCTATATACGTCCGGCATTCTACACCATCAACCGATCTCAAATTTGCGAATGAAATAGGATATCTGATATTAACCAACAGCATTCTCAAATAGTAACTCTTGGCATTATTTGAATGTACTGTGTAAATATGGCCCAGTGCGCCAGACGAATACAGATTTTGATAGCCTTTAACACGAAAGCCGTGCTTCCATCGTTAGAATTGCTTGGATATAACATTCCATGTATAGTACTTTGGAACTTCTGTGTACAGGAAAGTCTTCGAAAATTCGTCATCTTCATGCAGAGCAAAAAATACTTCCTCCATATTCAAGAGGAACACTGAGATGAACAACTGAGCTGGAGATTGAGAAGTGGGAAACTTGAAACACGCCAATAAGCCTCGTTTTTGCTGATATATCGACCTGTTTCAAATTGGCTAATCTCATCAGTGTGCGCAGGTCTATCACTACTGACTACTGCCACATCGCTGCCTTTGTTGACGTATTTGGATATATACTTGATCGATTTGACTGAATGACAATATTCGACGTTGATATTAATATTGAATGTTATCTGTAACAAAGGAGAACGTGGCACAATTCATCTGTTATCGATTTCAGTGTAAATATTCCTCACTCTGATTGTTATTGCAGGACCTCCATCTTCTGGTTTTCGGCGTCTGTATTGTGGATCTCCGTCATCATTAGCGCGTGTTTCATGAACTAAGTCTATGGGATAGTTTTCAGTGCATTTTTTTATCTACCAAGCAAGGAGACGGTGGGATACTTTACCGTGCATTTTTTTATCTGCCAAGCAAGGAGACGGTGGGATACTTTTCCGTGCAATTTTTTATCTACCAAGCAAGGAGACGGTGGGTTCATTGTTCCGCATGGTTCATGCACCATGTTTTTGTCACAATTTAGAACAGCAGTGAATCTTCTTCAGGATTAGGAACTTCTGCAGAAAAGACATCATCAATTTGAGCTGCGTGTATTTTCATTTTGAACCATATGACAATATGAGCACGAGGAAGTTCTCCTTTCTGCCATTCAATTGCTTACAACTAGAAGCAAATTTCACCATGAATGTGATGTTTTACAATTAAGTTCATCAATGTAGTGTGTTTTTGCTTTAATATTCGTACAGTTACATTGTGTCGAACGGATGTACGCTGAGAGAGCAATAGAAGCTCTTCCTATCTCGTCCCATGTTGGATCACAAGTAAATGTGATGAAGTTGGGGCGGCCATATGAAAGAAAACATATCATGGAATCTTTGCGTATTCATGCATACGCCATGGGCTGCCAGTGAACGTTTTGGAAATACTACCATTTTGCCAATGTCGGAAACATTTCCATCGTTTGCCATTGCATCTCGTAAAAAAACGTATTCTTCAGAGGACAACGATGTTTGATTTAAGTGAATGAATAGCAAAACTTCGGATTCAATTTATTCACACAAGTCTACCACGTATTGATGTAATAGTTGATGGCATTGCAGAAAATGAATTGTTCCTTGCTAAGGCATCATTACGTCGTATGAATAATAATTGATTGCTGATACACTTGTATTGAGTTTTAACCTTTGTGTATGATGAAAAAAGAAGATGATTATTTGAAAGTTAAAAAGAAAGTAATATTTTCATTTGATAAAATGAAATAAAGTTATTTGTATTTACCTGTAATTGTACGTATTATCTGCAAATGATATCCGTCCTGTCCCACCCAAAAAATTATGGGATACTGCAGCGAATCGTATGATCAATGTGTTTCAGCGAAAGGTTGAATCGTTTTATTCAGTCGCTGAAGAAATACATCACACGTATCACGATATTCGACAATTATGGCGGTCGCAACTTCATTAATGTTAGATGCCTGTTTTTTCGGCTCGTATTTGAATTGCGTAATTATCCGCCCATAAGTTGTCAACTGAAGTTTCGAATAAAATTTTATCAACGCATTGTGTTCGAGGAAAAATGTTTGACAGAATATAATGTGCCGTTAGGTGCCTGGCATTGCATCGCAGCCTTGATCAACTTCTGCATCATCGTCACCCATAAAGTAGATTTGTAGAAATTTATTTTCAGCGTCGGAAAAGGATGGAAATGAAGCATTGTGGTGATCTATTTGTCCTTGAATTTTGAAAGTAGAGAAATGCTAATCTTCGAAAACTTTGTCATTTGAAACGATGAATTACGTTTGTGAATGTCATTGTTGAACTTAAAGTGAAGAACAGTGCTCACACATTTTATCCATTTTGTCGATATTTGCACAGGGACGCAATGTAATCGTAGTTAACATCAAATCGAACTGCAGCAAGGTTCAAGTAAACGTGTACTGTTCATCGAGATCGATTATCAATAAACATTCTCGTTCAACTCTCGCTGCATGATGGTCTTCTGATTCTGATGGATGCCATCTAGTAATTCGTGAACTTTCTCTTTCAGTTCTCGCTGCATGTTGGTATTCTGCTTCTGGTGCGCCATCGGGTGCTGCGGGAACGTTGTCTTTAGATTCTCGCTTAATGTTTGTCTCCTGATTCCGATGCGAGTATTTGGGTAGCTCGTAAAAGTTTTCTTTCGATTGTTGCAACATGTCCATAATCTGATTGTGATGCAAGTGAATAAAGGATTAGTAAACGATCTGCTTCATTTCTTGCTGCATGTTGGTCTTCTGATCGTGATGCAAGTGATCGGATAGCGCGTAAGTTTTCTCTTTCAATACTTGCCGCATGTTGATTTTGAGAATCCGTAGCACGTGTATGTGCAATTCGTAAACGATTTGCAACATTGCTCACTTGTCGTTTCTCGTTTGTTTTTGAGGCTCTAATTTGCTTACTTGTAGGTGCTGCGTTGGTAGATCTACGAACAAGGGGAGGCCACGACGTTTGGAACGCGGATTTACTGCAAACTTCGTACACTCGAAGTACTCCATTAGGACAACAAAATGTGTAAGCAGTAGCGCGTACCTCTCAAGCGCTATGAAAAAAAAAAAAAAAATGGTTCAAATGGCTATGAGCACTATGGGACTTAACTTCTGAGGTCATCAGTTCCCTAGAACTTAGAACTACTTAAACGTAACTAACCTAAGGACATCACACAGATCCATGCCCCAGGTGGGATTCGAACTTCCGACCGTAGCGGTTGCGCGGTTCCAGACTGAAGCGCCTAGAACCGCTCGGCCACCCCGGCCGGCTACCGTTTTTGAGAAAATCGCAAGATAATTTCGGTCGTCAAATATATACCGGTGCGTGGCCATTTTTACCATGAAGCGCCGGCAGCCGAGTGGTTTGCCGGCACGGTAGCTCAGCGTGTTCGAGAGAGTGTTAGCTGCTCTCTGTATTAAAAATGAACTGAGTTAATGGACCAACAACGAACTGAAACGGGTGTCTTGCGACGTCCGCCCCGAGCCGATACAATTGACGAAAACGAACAACATGATTTTTTTTTTTTTTTTAAATTGAGTGTTTAGTGTTCAAGCCCCGTAATAGCTGGGTCGCTGGATCGAGTGCCACTCGTCAGTTTTTTTTTTTTTTTTTTAATTTCTAACACAGTCATTTTCTTTACTATTTATATTACAGTTGATGAAATGGGGAAAAAAACGTGTAATCGGATGAACTTTTATTAAATTTACAATGTTATTTGGCAGTCTAAAGGACTTGGAAGAGCAGTTGAACGGAATGGATAGTGTCTTGAAAGAATTATAAGATGAACATCAACAAAAGCAAAACGAGGATAATGGAATGTAGTCGAATTAAGTCGAGTGATGCTGAGGGAATTAGATTAGGAAATGAGACACTTAAAGTAGTAAAGGAGTTTTGCTATTTGGGGAGCAAAGTAACTGATGATGGTCGAAGTAGAGAGGATATAAAATGTACAGTGGCAATGGCAAGGAGAGCGTTTCTGAAGAAGAGAAGTTTGTTAACATCGAGTATAGGTTTAAGTGTCAGGAAGTCATTTCTGAAAGTATTTGTATGGAGTGTAGCCATGTATGGAAGTGAAACATGGACGATAAATAGTTTGGACAAGAAGAGAATAAAAGCTTTCCAAATGTGGTGCTACAGAAGAATGCTGAAGATTAGATGGGCAGATCACATAAGTAATGAGGAGGTATTGAATAGGATTGGGGAGAAGAGAAGTTTGTGGCACAACTTGATCAGAAGAAGGGATCGGTTGGTAGGACATGTTCTGAGTCATCAAGGGATCACCAATTTAGTATTGGAGGGTAAAAATCGTAGAGGGAGACCAAGAGATGAATACACTAAGCAGATTCAGAAGGATGTAGGTTGCAGTAGGTACTGGGAGATGAAGAAGCTTGCACAGAATAGAGTAGCATGGAGAGCTGCATCAAACCAGTCTCAGGACTGAAGACCACAACAACAACAACCTGGGAGGAGCCCGAAACGACTTGTTACCTCCAAGTTTTGACCGGAACAAACGGCTTTCGAAAGATGTACAATTAATCGTCGCTGTCGACATTGCGAGTACAAGTTGCGCAATGGTATTTTTCGTAAAAACATGAGAAACAGAGTTAAACGGCATCAGCTGCATTGATTAAATGCTATGTTTCCGCACACGCAAGGTCTTTTGAGTTTTTCCGTGGAAAAACAAATCTCGTTAACATTTTCAAAATCCTCCCTTTCAACCTATAATCTGGAAGCAAACCATGCATAACGCAGCATTTCCTTAAATATCGGCGCTGATCATTGGTCATGCAGTATTGAGTGTACTTTAATAGCGTCTTAGCGTCTTTACGAGAAGCAATTTCTCGTTCTCTTTCGATTAAAGACGAACAATTTTGAAGACAAGGACAAGCATACATTTTCAGTATCACTTTATGCGTTTGGTCGTTTATTAGTCGGTAGTTATGAATATTATATTATTTGTGATAATAAAAATTTGTAGACAGCCAAATAACATTGTAAATTTAATAAAAGTTCATCCGATTACACGTATTTTTCCCATTGCATCAATTGTAATATAAATAATAAAGAAAATGACTGTGTTAGAAATTAAAAAAAAAAAAACTGACGAGCGGGACTCGATCTAGCGACTCGGCGATTACGTGGCTTGAACACTAACCACTTTTTTTTATAATTTGAACTCATTTTGTTCGTTATTGTTTGTTGCATTAGTTCGGGGCGGACGTCCCGTTACAGCTATCCAGATTCATCGTTGATCCATTAACTCAGTTCATTTTTATTACAGAGAGCAGCTATCCCTCTGACCGAACACGCTGAGCTACCATGCCGGCAAACCACTCGGGTGCCGACGCTTCATGGTAAAAATGGCCACGCACAGGTATATATTTGACGACCGAAATTATCTTGCGATTTCCTCAATAACACTTGAGAAGTACGCGCTACTGCTTACACATTTTGTTGTCCTAATGGAGTACTACGAATGTACGAAGTTCGCAGTAAATCCGCGTTCCAAACGTCGTGGCCTCCCCTTGCAAGTGACAAAAGTTTGGCAGGCACACTTTTTGACGCAACAATTAACACGACACACGCTTGTCGAACTGAAATATCGTTCATCGATTTACTGGAAAAGTGGAAAAATTACTGTTTGAACTGGAAAATTTCGATTACATATGAGTCAAATTTATCGGCATCGAAATTAGTAAGACACAATAAAACGCTGATCACTCTTTCTGTCCCATTCGGTCGTCTTACTACTTCCATGCTCTTTCAAACAAATTTGCCGGTACGACATGCGCGCCACCTACTGTTAACTCAATTTTGCACTAAGCCTGTAACCGTCGCGCAAGTGTGAGTAATAAGTCGCCAAAGTTTCATAAGCATAAAATACGAACAAACATGAATTTTTAGATATTAGATGAGCAGATTTCAAGCAGTCGTTGGTGGTGCTTCGATTTTTTTTTTTTTTTTTTTTTCACTTGTGGGTAGCCCGCGGTCTTAGGCGTCTTGCCGCGGTTCGCGCGGCTCCCCCCGTAGGAGGTTCGATTACTCCCTCGGCCCTGTGTGTGTGTGTGTGTGTGTATGTGTGTGTGTGTCGTCGTTAGCGTAAGTTAGTTTAAGGTAGATTAAGTAGTGCGTAAGCCTAGGGACCGATGACTACAGCAGTTTAGTCCCATAGGCCTTACCACAAATTTCTAATTTTTACTTGTGGGTAGTAAACAGTAATAAGCGTCCCCATCCGGCTATTGTATGTGTTAACTTTCTCCGTTTTATGGAATTCTTAACGAACACATGGCCTCTCATCAGCGAACTGTTTTCAACAAGTCATTTTGCAAATATAAAGACGGCGTGAAACAGCGTGTTCGTTTTATGAAACCTGAACTATTGCGTTGTGTTTTACTGTTTACTTTCTTTCAGAACGAAATAATTTTTAATTAACTTAGTTTTATTGAAAAATAATTATTTTATTCGCGGGACTGCTACGGTCGCAGGTTCGAATCCTCCCTCGGGCATGGGTGTGTGTGATGTCCTTAGGTTAGTTAGGTTTAAGTAGTTCTAAGTTCTAGGGGACTTATGACCTTAAGATGTTGAGTCCCATAGTGCTCAGAGCCATTTGAACCATTTGAACCAATTATTTTAATTAGCTTTGTATCGGATGTGATGACCTCTAATGAAATTACGAGCAAATCAGACCGAATGTGGCTCTGTATGACGTTGCTGTAAACGAAATGTCTTGTACTACTGTACTGTACTTACAAATGAACTTTTTGCACGTTAGCCGGCCGCGGTGGTCTCGCGGTTCTAGGCGCGCAGTCCGGAACCCTGGGACTGCTGCGGTCGCAGGTTCGAATCCTGCCTCGGGCATGGATGTGTGTGATGTCCTTAGGTTTAAGTAGTTCTAAGTTCTAGGGGACTGATGACCACAGCAGTTGAGTCTCATAGTGCTCAGAGCCATTTTGCACGTTAGCTATTGAGCTTTTATTATTTTATATTACTATTTCTATTTTACACGTCATCGGAAGTGATGCCCTCTAGCGGTACGGCTCCGTCAGCTGCTGGATAGGTCTACTTCTTGTATGCGTCAGCACATTGTTTGCTTGATCTTTGTACGAACATTGTTCAACGTCCGTGTCAATGCATGTAACATGATCATAGATGATATGTAATTATGTTTGTCAAAACTATATAACCTTATTTCTTTGGTAAAGGTGTGTTGTATGATATCATAATGTGCACTTCTCCTCATTTTTTTTTGCCACTAGTTCACCTGATGATGTTCTATGCCCGAAACGAGTCATGACCACAATAAAGGATTCGTACAATATTTATGCGACATACTAACATTTTTAAACTCATTTTCAAAGTAACTGTAAAGGAAGGTCACATTTAGCAAATAAATAAAGACATAAACTGCAAGTACTACACTGAGATAAAAACGTCGGCACATTAGAGGAATTCGTGGCTGGCCGCGTCAGACGTGTTAGAAGACTGATCACTAAAGAACAAAAAAACAAAAAAAAATTACACTCGTTTGTACACACACCAAAAAAAGTTTTGCATGACGTCGGTTCCGAAAGTTCCAAACCTGTAAAAAAATTGGAATAGAGATCAACATAAACATAATTTCCGCTCTTTTTATTCCTCTTGAAAACCACACATTGCATGTTGTAACACCACACAGGGAGACCTTCAGAAGTGGTGGTCCAGACTGCTGTACACGCCGGTACCTCTAACACCCAGTAGCATGTCCTCTTGAAATGATGCACGTCCTAATTCGTCGTGGCATAGTATCCACAAGATCATCAAGGCACTGTTGGTTCAGATAGTCCCACTACTCAACGGCGATTCGGCGTAGATCCCTCAGAGTGGCTGGTGGGTCACGTCGTTCATAAACAGCTCTTTTCAATCTATCTAAGGCATGTTCGATAGGGTTCATGCCTGGAGAACATGCTGGCCACTGTAGTCGAACGATGTCGTTATCCCGAAGGAAGTTATTCACAAGATGTGCTCGATGGGGGCGCGAATTGTCGTCTATTAAGACGAATGCCTCCCCAATATGCTGCCGATATGGTTGTACTATCGGTCGGAGGATGGCCTTCACGTAATGTACAGCTGTTCCGGGCCTTCCATGACCACCAGCGGGGCACGGCGGCCACATATAATGCCAACTCAAAACAGCAAGGAAATTCCCATCTTGCTGCACTCGCTGGGCAGTGTGTCTAAGGCGTTCAGCCTGACCGGGTTGCCTTCAAACATGTCTCCAACGATTGTCTGGTTGAAGGCATATGGGAAACTAACTGGTGAAGAGAACGTGAAGCCAATCCTGAGTGGTCCATTCGACATGTTGTTGAGTCCATCTGTACCGCGCTGCAAGGTGTTGTGGTTGCAATGATGGACCTACCCCTGGACGCCGGAAGTGAAGTTGAGCATCATGCAGCCTATTACGCACAGTTTGAGTCGTAACACGACGTCTGTTGCTGCGCGAAAAGCATTATTCAACATGATAGCGTTGCTGTCAGGGTTCCTCCGAGCCATAATCCGTAGGTAGTGGTCATCTTGTGCAGTAGTAGGCCTTGGGCGGAATGAGTGAGGCATGTCATCGACAGATCCTGTCTATCTCCTCCACGTCCAAACAACATCGCTTTGGTTCACTCCGAGGCACCTGGACACTTCCTTTGTTGCGAGCCCTTCCTGGCACAAAGTAACAATGTGGACGCGGTATTGACCGTCTAGGCATGGTTGAACTACAGACAACACGTGCCCTGTACCTCCTTCCTGGTGGAATGACTGGAACTGATCAGCTGTCGGACCCCTTCCGTCTAATAGGTGCTGCTCATGCATGGTTGTTTACATATTTGGGCGGGTTTAGTGACATCTCTGAACAGTCAAAGGGACTGTGTTTGTGATCAATATCCACAGTCAACGTCTATCTTCAGGAGTTCTGGGAACCGAGGTGATGCAAAACTTATTTTGATGTATGTATAACGTTTGTGTTTCGAATACGTACGTAAGCCTGGTAGGCAGTTTGCACATTCCACTGCCTAGCACTAGCTCGTTACGAGCACATTGCACACGCACAAATCAGAGTTTCAGTTGCCTTGTCCCTAATCTGAGGAAGAAAAGGAAGGAAGGAAGAAAGATTAGCTGTTAACGTCCAGTCGACAACGAGGTCGTTAGAAGCGGAACACGAGCTGGGATTGTCGTAAGGATGGGAAGGAATTTGACCGTGCCATGTCGAAAGAACCGTTTAAGGAAATCATGGAAAATCTCAATCTGGATGGTTGGACGTGTATGCAGTCTGTGAAATAAATTTCATTGCAATCACATGTATCCTTCTTGGTGTTGAAATTTTTGAGACCAGTAGTGCAGATCTTAAATTGAGTGATGAGGGCCAGAAAAATAAATTTCACGACTCTCTGCTGAAACTGCTTCACGGGTCTTCAGCGCTGAAGGTATCTGCGAAGAACGCTTCACATTGCTTCTCTACTGTCCAAAATGCCGTAAGGCGAGTTCCGTGGCTGCAAGGTAATTTCGGTTTCCGCCTAGTCACATTTTTATCCAACTTCCACAGTTTAAAAAAATCTTTGCGGTAACTCTCATATCTGTCTGTCAGATATGATAAACCTCGGCCAAACTGTACAACACGTCGATATCAAATATAATATTGTAATATTTGTAAGCACCTTCAGCAGGTTAATAACACTCCACAGCTTGTAGCAGCAACGTCTCATATCGGTGCCTCAAATATTCTCATTTATATAGCAAACAAATATTCCAATGCAGTAATAAACAATTTAAAGGTTAATTTTTCGTATATATGAAAACTGAGGCCCGATTCTTTCAATGGGCAGCGGAAAGTGTGATATTTATAGCTGTGGGAGTTTTACGAAAAACATTTGCCGCGGAAGCAAAGGGTCTGGATTCGAGTTCTGGAACAACAGACTTAATGTCTCAGGGCGTTTCATCTCAAAATTTTATACGCACTGTTTTACAGGAGATAAAGTATTGCTCACTGAAGGTTGCAAAGTAGGTGATGACACATTACAATGTAATATCGGAAACTCCCTGCAGATTAAAATTAGCATCCCATGGAAGAAAAGATATTGTGAAGAATTATCTCAGCCACCGCTAAGAGGTGTCTTCAAGAATGAATCTCTCTCACTCTGCTTTTCTGAAACCTACCGTCATTTCCTACGAACGGTAATGTACCAGGGTCGATGGACAGTCTGGCGCAAGGTTTCAGTCTGCCAGGAATTTTCCAAATAGCGGACACTCCGCTGCAGAGTAAAATATTCATCTTGGAAAGAATCCTCTGTTCTATTGCTAAGCAGTTTCTCTGCAATGTCCTTTCTTCAAGGATTGCTTCTGCGAAGTATCGGAAATAAAGCTGTGAGGGTGGATCATGAGTGATCCCTAGATAGTTCGCTTGGTAAGAGGAATTCCCTGAATGGCGATGTACCGTGTTTGAGCCTCAGTCCGGCACACAGTAATATTTGCAAGGAAGCTGTTCTCCGTAGAGTTGGCAGGCTTTTACGGTATGAACTGATGACCACAGAAATTGCTTCCCTGTCATACAGAGTGTAACAGAGGTATGGACAAACCTTCACAAGACATTCCTCACCCCTTAAGGAATACAGTGAGCCGGCCGCTGTGGCCGGGCGGTTCTAGGCGCTTTAGTCCGGAACCGCGCTGCTGCTGCGGTCGCAGATTCGAATCCCGCCTCGGATATGGATGTGTGTGATGTCCTTAGGTTAGTTAGGTTTAAGTAGTTCTATGTCTAGGGGACTGATGACCTCAGATGTTAAGTCTCATAGTGCTTAGAGCCATTTGAACCATATTTTCTAATAAAGTGTGCTATACAGAAAGCGGCCCAGAAACGGGTTATTTCCATGTTAAAGCTACTTTTCTACTTCTCTTCATAATCATGAGCCGGCCGGAGTGGCCAAGAGGTTCTAGGCGCTTCAGTCTTCATAATCACATCAATCATGGGAAACACACAAACAGAACGTATCAGCATTACATCAAACGTTTCTTTACATCAAATTTTAAAAATACCGTCTTGGCTACGGATGGTTAGAATGTACAGGATATTTTGATTCTTAGGTTCACCGTCAGTATTCATCACGGACTTTGTTTCCGGTACACTGCAATGGAAGTGCACTCCAAACGCGGAGTTGGCAGATGCGCATTAGCCGTAGGGTTAGCATATCGGAATGGCCATGGCGCTTAACGTTTGTTTCGGAAGAGATTTCCAGAACGAAAGTACCCTGACAGGAGGCCCTTTGATGCAATTGGTCAAATGGTTCAAATGGCTCTGAGCACTATGGGACTTAACTTCTGAGGTCATCAGTCCTCTAGAACTTAGAACTACTTAAAACTAAAGGACATCACACACATCCATGCCCGAGGCAGGATTCGAACCTGGGACCGTAGCGGTCGTGCGGTTCCACACTGTAGCGTCTAGAACCGCTCGGCCACTTCGGCCGGCTGCAATTGATCGTCGTCTTATGGAGCAAGGGACGTTTAAGCCAACTACTCATAACTTGGAGAGGCCTAGAACGACGAGGACACCTGAAATAAAAGAGGAAATTCTTCGTGAAATTGACAATCTTCGTGTCAGCGTAAGAGAATTATCTGCAACAAATGATATTGACCACCTGTCTGTCTGGAGAGTGCCACATGAAAACCTGCTGTATCCGTACCGAGTACAGCGCGTGCAGGCACTATCAGCAGATAATTTCTGCGAAAGGTTAATTCAAAAAATGTGTCAACGTTCACTTTAGAGCAAATGTGCTGTTCACGGATCAGGCTTAATTTCAAGGTTGATAAGGTGTTGAAACGCTGTAGGAACTGAACTCTAGCAGGAAAATAAAGCGTCCATATAGTTTCTATTTTTCCTTCCTCTACATGCGAAGAAATATGACTCGTGTGATGGCGCGGGGTATCGTCAATTTTGTGTTGTATATGGTTTATCTACGGCGCTTTTGTTGTTTTCAACGGTAACGTATGAGTACCTAACTTATCATCACTTAACTGACTCCAGACCAGAGCACGAGCAAACAGCGCGACACGATATGCAGTCTCGCATAGTGATCAGGAATGAGCTCCAATACTCACTTCAGACTCCGCGTCGTCTCCAAACTCTCCCTCTCTGTATACTCTTAAGACGCCCTGTCGGTGATCGTTTAACCGAACACTCGTCGCTTCGATATCGGGTTTAAGTGGATTCTGCCAGCCTATAAAGGGGACGAATACACGAATTTGCAATTATAATTGCGGATCAGGGGTGCTTTGTCGCTACATACGCAATCGTTGGACGCAACGATTGTTATGTATCAAGAAGTACCTGGCGTTTATTACAGTCATCTGTTAATCCATCTCAGCTTCCTTCCCTCTCTCTGTCTATCTCTTTCTCCCGATTCTGCCAGCCTATAAAGGGGACGAATACACGAATTTGCAATTATAATTGCGGATCAGGGGTGCTTTGTCGCTACATACGCAATCGTTGGACGCAACGATTGTTATGTATCAAGAAGCTGGGTACCTGGCGTTTATTACAGTCATCTGTTAATCCACCTCAGCTTCCTTCCCTCTCTCTGTCTATCTCTTTCTCCCCTCTCTCTCTCTCTCTCTGTCCATCACCTCCACCTCCTCCTACACCCCTCTCTCTGCCCATTTCCTCATCTCCTCTGTCTCTATGTCCATCTCCTCCTTCCCCCCCCCCCCCTGTCTGTCCACATTATTATCTCCACCCCCATAGGAAATTGCTGGTTCTTACCCCCACAGCATTTCTTTACAGATAGTGAGTAGTATATGTACCATATTGGGTTGAAATAGACCCAGGGGCTTAGAAGCTGTTCACCCTTAGCCTTGCCCGTGTTCGACCTTGTCACATGTGTTTCACAAATATTTAACATATTTGTACAAATAATTCACTGTATCTGTAGCGAATTTCGCACTGCAGTTTCGTTTTCACTCAGCTCGATATTTGTAATCTTCGTGAAGTCATACCCTGAACTATGTGTCGTACAGTGATGTCGTATAATTTTGGAGGGACATTCGGTGGTATGCGTCAACACTATCTGCAAAATGTATCCCGAATACACTAAGTAGTAAAGAAATAATAAATTTAAACGTCTTGCTTCGTGCGGCAGTTTTACTGCATGAGCAGCAGGAAAGACAGTAAGCGATAAACTTTTTTCTTTCATTATTATATGGGTGTTGTCAGCGAGAAAGAGTTTCGTAAAGGTTTGAAATTATATGTTAAGTTGGTTTCAAGTCAATAAATGCTTTCGTCTCAAACACTGGATGAATACATTCTGGGCTTTCACGCGTCGTGGCCTACGATTTTTCATCCCCACCCTCCCCTTTTGATAGGCTGGTGGCCTAACCCCACTGCGATTCTTTTAACAGTAAACGACAAGTGTACCAACGTTGGCTGAATTCGGTCTAGTGGTTTTGGAGTAGATGTGGAGCATAAATACAAACCTTTTTATAATATTTATAAATATTTTTCCGTCATCCGATTTCAATGGCATATAGCTTATACGGTGCTCCTTCCTACGCTGAAGTTACGAGTGACAACCGCATAGAAATCCGTCTAGAACGTAGTTTTCGATATTAGCGTGTTCAAAGACAGGCGTACCCGACAGTTTTCCCAGTTTACTATTAACGTAGATTTAATCTCATATCAGCTTCGTTAGAGGCCATCTGATCCCGACAATCGGTCTTACCAAATCACGATTAACCGTAAGCCGCTGCAGACTTTAGTAAGAGACAACGAGTCGACGAGTAGGAAGCAACCCCAGCGCCAGCTACAAGGCTATTACGGGGACTAACGGAACTACTGGTGGCGATGAAGGGAAGGAAGGAAGCCGTTATAGCGCTAACGCAACAGCTGCGGCTTGGTTTCTAATGTATACAACCGGCAACATCGGAGTAGTACACGCAACGTTTCTGATCTCTAGTGTAGCGCTACTCACCAAGATTCTGCCATGCGGTAGGGAGAATGTTTATATGATCGTCCTATTCCGATTTGGCACCAACGTTGCATAAGGCAACTAGACCTCTTAACCCTAGAAAGACTAAGCACGGTCAAAAATTGCCCGTAAATATTTATTTTTTAAAAATGTCATGGCAAATATCCTATGTTTTTGGGTCTTTTTCTATTTGTATGTCTACCTTATAATACACTATGCTGTACGTTTCTATGGTTAAATTTTTACAATTGCAAGTACAAAATATGAATTTTACGCCCAAGGGCAGATTTTGCCCGGGGTTGGTACTCCACGCGACCATAATTATTATTATCTTTCCTACAACCACCAAGCATGGGCAAATTTTTCCGGTTTGTTTTTCTTTCTTTTATTCAGTTGGCAACCTCGAACATGAGTTTTACAGTGTTTTGTTGAGCGTCTAATCGTTGAGTTTCACTTTCATTGTTGATTTTAGACTTGCCATTATTACTATTAGCAGTTTGTCACACTAGAGCGACGCCTTTATTGTAAAGTAGATTTTGTAAGATGAGTTATAGAGACTTGAAAGACGCAGAAGTTCTTGCAGAACTGTTACTCGACGATGAATTATCAGATTTAGGCTAAGTGATTTGAGTCAGATCATACAGAAGTAGAAAAGGATTTCAGTGAAGAAGCGGAGGACAATGAAGAAGAAACAGAGCATGCAGGTAACAGTCCAAATAAATATGTTACAAGATCTGGCAGAGTGTATCTTGCAGAAACTTCGAGACATAGTAAAAGGGATTTTGGTAACATAGTCCATGAACGTCAAGAAATAACCAATGCTGGGAAAGTAACAAGCATATGTGAATCATTTAAAAAAATTGTCACTTCTGAATTAGTACGGAAAATACTTGACCATACAAATGAAGAAGCTGAAAGAGAAAACGTATCTCCCGTTAGCGATTCTGAAATATATGCATTCATGGGAATTTTAATTCTAATGGGAGTTTACCAGAACACCAATATTTCTTTATCTGATTTATGGTCAAATTTATTGGGAAGAGCGATTTATAGAAGAGCTATGGGTAAGACAAGAGCATATCAGCTATCCGAAATTCTTGGCTTTGATAAAGGCAGCAGGTCAGAAAGACGCGTACATGACAAATTTGCGCCGCTGCGTGAAGTATTTGAAGTATTGAATGGAGCCGGCTGAAGTGGCCGTGCGGTTAAAGGCGCTGCAGTCTGGAACCGCAAGACCGCTACGGTCGCAGGTTCGAATCCTGCCTCGGGCATGGATGTTTGTGATGTCCTTAGGTTAGTTAGGTTTAACTAGTTCTAAGTTCTAGGGGACTAATGACCTCAGCAGTTGAGTCCCATAGTGCTCAGAGCCATTTGAACCATTTTTATTGAATGGAATATTCCCACGGTACTTCAGATGTGGACCTGACAATACAATTGATGAAATGTTGTGTCTTTTCAGAGGTCGTTGTCCTTTCAAAGTTTTCCTCAAAGACAAACCTGGAAAATATGGAATATTAGTCAGAATGCTTCGTAGTGCAACTGAACGATACATGATAAAAATGGAAGTGTATGCTGGAAAGGACAGTAGCCCTGCCAGTGAACGAGGTCCTCTTGAGATTGTGAAGAGACTGGTGGAGCCAATAAAGAATATAGGCGACAATGTCACAACTGACCGCTTCTACACTTCTGTGGAGTTGGCGGACATTCTCTATCAAGACTACAAACTTACATTGGTTGGGACACTCAAATCGAACAGAAAACATGTACAGCAGGAACTTAAGACGACAGCAGGCAGAGAACTGTATTCCTCCAAATTCGCATTCACAGAGCTATCTTCTAAGAAGCCGCCAGTAACAATTGTCTCCTACATCACAAAGGAAAAACCAAAGTAAAATCTGTTGATGTTGTCTACACAACATCGTAATGCAGGAGTAGAAGTTGATACACCAAAAAAGAAAACACACATAATCCTGTTCTACAATTCCACTAAGGGAGAAGTGGATGCCGTAGATCAAATGGTTAGGACATAGTCTACAAAAAGGGGTACGAGTAGATGGCCACTGTCAATGTTCTACAGCCTACTTGATATAGCTGCAGTTAACTCATACACACTGTTCAAGACGAATGCGCCTAAATGGAATGAAGGGAAACCAAACGCCAGAAAACTGTATCTCCATGAATTAGGCCACGAACTTTTGAAACCATATGTAGAAGAGCGAGCCACGGATTTGAAAGGACTTCAGTTGCCTATTATTTGCGCGACGGGAGAGATCTTAGGAAAGAAACTGGAGGTAAACAAAATTGCTGCAAATGAAGAACCAACTAGGAAAGCAAGGTGCTACTTATGCTTGAAGAATGCAAGTAACCATAGAGCAAGAGACAACATCACAAAAGCCAAGTTAACATGTGGAAGCTGTGGGCGCCATCTGTGTAAGACTCATTCACAATCAACCATTTTGTGTGCAGGAGGTAAATGTCATCTGTAAGAGAAAATATTGTCTCCAAGCGAAGAGTGTTTTCCGAAAGTTTTCAATGTACAATAACATGTATTTTAGCAAGTGTTTTCATTTCTGTGTTTGAAACTTTCTCTTAATGACAAAGCTGTATTATTAAGTTAATAAATCAAAGTGTGCACAGAAACTTTAGACAGCCTTTGTATTCAATTACCAACCTTCTTAACTTGTTTACACAAACTTTCATTGAACAAGATTTGACCATTCTTGGTTGTTATATTCAACCTAGGAGTGTTAAAAAATTAAGCTTTCAATTATGTTGTCACTATTTCCTTTTAAACTAATATCTCAATGGAAACAGAATTACAAAAAATAAATACATATTACAACAAATTACAAGATTTACAACTTATTGTAACACTGGCTAAACTTGCCCTTGGTTGGTGCTCCGTGTGACCTAAAATACCTTGGTGTTTCTAGGGTTAAACCATGATATTGGCACAACTCGCCAACCTGATGTTCTAACGAACGAACCAGTCGTGTCAGAATGAATATCAATACAGCTGTGGTGGTTCTCATTAATCATTAATAGTAGTCAGCTGTGGAGCTCAAATTGATCAAGATTATGGTCTGAGTATTATATCGAGCTGGTGAACGTATGAGGTTTGTATATCCGTTGGCGCTAGTTTTTAACGCTGCAGGGCGCATTGTCGTTTTCCAATGATTTTTCGAGATTAGACGGTTGATCTTGAGCTAATGCATTCGAAAATAATGACATGTTCCCAAGCGCTGCTACAGTTATCTCTTTGGGATGTTAAGCGATTCTTCACGAGTCATCTTCGTGAGACAGACGGACTGGTCGTTAGATTGGCGGTCGTAAAATTTTACGTCGAGACCACCAAAGTATTCTTTCTCTATAAGCAACTGCAGTCATAGAGAAGGAAACGATGACTACGGGTCAAAATTGAAATCCGTAGGCGGATCGAAATCATCTGTTCACTCACTCACACACTGTGCTGGCACCGGCATGGGACATAACAGAGAAAAGGCCATAAAATATAGATTTTTGTCCTCCGAAATTGTTTCACCGCTGAAGATCATAACACAGTCCCTCCTGCCAATCATCATGTGACGACATGGTGGATACTGAGATAACGGATCGCTGAGCAAAAAAGCAACTACAAGGGTTGGAACTTAAATAGTGGCAACTATTCACTCACAACCAGTACAAAAGAGTTACATGTTTGCACCTGTTACTGTCCTTCAAAGTAGTCACCAGCATTGTGTAGAACCCGTTGCCAGCGACGTGAAAGACTCAGTACCGTTAGCAGAGCCTGTTCTATTGATGGTGCGAATGGAGCGGTCTACTGCCTGTCGAATCTCTGGAACAGTTCTGAAGCGAATGCCACGAAGTGGTTCCTTCATATTCGGAATCAAATCAAAGCCACAAGGATTTAAGTCCGGGGAGTATGGTGGATGATACAGTACTTCCCAGTCCTATCGACCGAACAGAGCAGCCACAGCTTACGCTGTATGCGCCCGCGCATTGTCGTACAAAATGATGGGTGGGTTGCGCAGAAAGTGTCGCCGCTTCTTTCGCAAAGCTGATCGCAGGTGATGCTCCAAAAACGAACAGTAATACTGTGCATTGATGGTTTGCCGTGGAGGAACGTAATGCGTTAGGACAAAACCATCACAGTCGCACACGAGAATCACCATAACTTTCAACATACTGGGGTTCTGACGCACTTTCGACTTTCGGGACGTTCCATAATGACGCCATTCGTTGGAATGGCGTTTCAGTTTTGGCTCGTATGATGTGTCCCATGTCTCATCCACTGTTAACGTTACGGCGTAAGAAAGCCTCTCCTTCGCGATCATAGCGCTCCAAGTGCATCTGAACAGCGTCGTAACGCATCCATTTCTGCATTTCCGTCAATTCATGCGGAATCCATCGTGATGCAATTTTTCGCATGCCCAGGCGTTCCTTCAGGCTGCGAAGCACAGTCGTATGCGCTAATCCGGTTTCATGGGCGAGCTCAAGAATCGTATGGCGTCTATCACTGTCCACTAACGCGGCAACAGCATGAACTTCAGAGACGCTAGGACGACCTGCCCGATGCATGTCTGCCACAGTTTGCCGACCTTCGTAGAAGGCTTTTGCCCAACGTGCCACTGTTCTGTTCGGCAATGCCGATTCCCCGCACGCCTCTTGAAGACCTTGATGAAACCTCCGTGCTGTATGACCTCTGGTACATTCAACCCTAATCCAAATCCGTTGTTCCTATTTCGAAAACATATTGACACCGTTACGTTAAACCGCTCGCTCACATGTGAATGTTTTTCTTTCGATTGTGCGCACGCCGGTGACGTCGGACGGGCGAGTCCATTTGCTCGCAGGTAAGGCAGCATGTCAGCAACGTGTGCTACCAGCGACAATAGTAGATTCTATTGCATAGTGTCTCCACAGCAATGTTGCCACTATTTAAGTTGAAACCTACGTACAATCACTTAGTATGTGAAGGCATCAGGACTAGATGAGATACCTACAGGACTCTACGAAAATCAAGCGAAAGAACTTTCTCCTCTTCTACCAGCAGTTTATCGTAGATCACTGGAAGTACGACCAATCCTGTTCGAAATACTCTCCGCGCAAGGCAAAAAGCCTGTACACCCTACGATGAGGGTCCTTTCAGTTCCGTAATGGATGATCTTGATTTGCACTATACGGGTGTCTACCGTATCCATTGCAGTTGTGGCATGTCATACATTGATCAGACCATCAGAACTGTGAAGGACCGGTGTACGGAGCGTAAGCAGCACACATGCTTACAAGAGGCCGAGCAGCATTGTCTTGGCATCCCAGTAATCCTTTGGAATAAACACGGAGATTCTGGCATGAACTTCCAGGTACTGGGATAGTGTTATTAAGGAAACTGTAGAAATTAAATTAGCAAGTAACCTTATAAATAGAGATGGTGTTTTTTTTTTAAATTCTGCATGAAATCTTGCTGTCTCATTTGTCAAAAAAACAGAGACACAGAGCTCATGCTACGTCACCTGTTGATTATCAATTTCACTATCGACAACTTTTGACGTCCGTCATCTTCGGTTTGTGGTTACACAAGTGTGTGTGTGTGTGTGTGTGTGTGTGTGTGTGTGTGTGTGTAGACAGAGAGAGAGAGAGAGAGAGAGAGAGAGAGAGAGAGAGAGAGAGATCATTACGTAGTTTCTGTGAAAACCGAGGTATTAAATTCGTTTGCACAGCGCTTACTTGCTCCAGTTTTGCCTTGCAAATGGCAGTGTGTGCTCCTGTCGAAATATTGCCGGTTGTCGAAGTCACGCGCCTGCTTTCCCGTAAGTTACTTGAATATTTTATACTTCGGGAGAAACTACGGTCTCCCATTTTTTCTTTATTGCTAAAATCTATGTTTCAAGCGTATCCAGATCGCTTTGCAGCAGTTTAAAGTATTTGACTGTTGAGTTCACACTAGTGCTAATATTAGTAAACAGTCACTGCATGACCAAGGAGAGTCCTTATTTATCAATTTCAGACCTACCTTACATCAAAAATATGTCGAAAAGCAGTTAATTGCACTTCACACAAAACATTCTTTTTATAACTCACTTTTCGCATTTTTTGCACAAGGAACTGTTGAACTTTTGACTTTTTGATGAGAGCTGCATGTTAAGGCTGTCTTACAATTTATTTGGAAAAGGAAAGCTGGAGTTTAAAGTGTTGTGGGTATAGATGTCGTTAGAGACGGCGCTCTTACTCCAGATCGTTTCAGAATACAGCGATGGCCGACTGCAGAGACCAAATACAAGATATCTGGCGAATGTAGATAACTGTAGCCTTTGCATCGTTGAACACAAGCTTTGAAGAGCAACAGAAGGGACTGTAAATGATGCTTTCCAAAAAAATTATTGAGAGTTTCTCAGAAAATCGACTCTCCCTAAATTTTGAACAAAAATACTCTATTCACTTCTGTACGACGAAGAGATCATACCAACAACTGACGAAGCGCATTAACAGGAGTCGATAAATAGGACACAATGCACCAAATTTTTAGGTGAACATATTTATGAAAGTTTGAACTAGGAGAACCATGTTATTAAGCTCCTCAAGGTATCAGGTAAGATAACTGCTTATATAACAAATGCCGCAAATTTTCGAGGCATATGTTAAGTCACTAATCATTGTCTTGGATGCTACTAGCAGATAAGTCATTTGCCTAAATGCTGCAAACCATCCACCTTGGATAGAGGCGACTCGAGACGTTCTAGGCGGTGCTTAAATTAAATAAGAAATGTGAACTGAGGGAAATATCCATAAGTTTGTCATAGCGAAGCATAAACAATCCAGTAGTTACCTCTGAAGCGTGAATTGATAGTGTCAAAATAAACACGTTTCGTTTATGAGAAAGTATTCAGCCCAATGCTAGACGTCTGTTCGTCGATCACGTAGAAAACATGTAAAGCTTAACATTAAGTGTTGAATGACTAGTAGGAAGTGTACCTACAACATTAAACTTTTAAAAATTACAATGTAACATTTTGGCGCTGCGATTCCCGGCAAATACAAAAAGCAAATAGATAAAATGCGGCAGAAGTTAAAATATTTACGGAAGGCTAAGAACATTTTACTGCGTTTCTAAAGCGAAGAAAAATATACAGGGTGTCCCTCCTAAGAATCGTCATGCGCATTTTCTCTGATGTTTCGGCAGATTTATAACAAATTCTCTGTACAAATCATTTACTGAAAATTGCAATTTCGTTTTTGTAACATAATTATGGAGTCATTACGTCTTTCATGCGACGCCCCGTGACGATAGAAAGCATCGCTTTGTTTTCGATTATAAACAAACGATTTCTAAAGATAGTTTTTAAAGCGGAATTTTACCCGCCCACCCAAAAGCGTGGTCCCAAATTAGTCTAGAGGCGTATTTGTTTTTATCGATATGTGTTGACAGGGTAGTAGTCCGCCCCGTATCGTAGCGGTAGCGTTACTGACAACCACGCAGGGGGCCCGGGTTCGATTCCCGGTAGGGGACCGAGTGTTGTGTGTCCTTCATCATCATTGACTCGCAAGTCGCCGATGTGGCGTCACCTAAAAAGGACTTGCAATACGGCGACCGAACTCCCCCAAAAGGGGCCTCCCGGCCAACAGTGCCATACGATCATTTCCAACAGGGCAATTAATACGTAGATGAAACAAATACCGCAGTAGGCTAATTTGTGACCGCTCTACTGAACGGACACTTAAATTTCCTCTCTAAAAATCATTCTGTTTATAATGGGAAACAAACCGGCGCTTTCCGTCAACAATGGGCGTGGCATGAAATATGTGATAAGCTGTATTTGTTTTTCCCCTTCACACCACACCCCCACCTCCCCCGCCACACAAAGCAACGCGAGATCGATTCTGCTATTGCAAGCTCTATGTTTTTATGAAACTTCCTAGCAGATTAAAACTGTGTGCCCGACCGAGACTCGAACTCGGGACCTTTGCCTTTCGCAGGCAAGTGCTCTACCAACTGAGCTACCGAAGCACGACTCACGCCCGGTACTCACAGCTTTACTTCTGCCAGTACCTCGTCTCCTACCTTCCAAACTTTACAGAAGCTCTCCTGCGAACCTTGCAGAACTAGCACTCCTGAAAGAAAGGATATTGCGGAGACATGGCTTAGCCACAGCCTGGTTCTGTAAAGTTTGGAAGGTAGGAGACGAGGTACTGGCAGAAGTAAAGCTGTGAGTACCGCGAAACAGCTGCTTCGGTAGCTCAGTTGGTAAAGCACTTGCCCGCAAAAGGCAAAGGTCCCGAGTTCGAGTCTCGCTCGGGCATACAGTTTTAATCTGCTAGGAAGTTTCATATCAGCGCACACTCCGCTGCAGAGTGAAAATCTCATTCTATGTTTAAACTGGACTAGGGTACCATGGTAGTTTACAGTGTCTTAATTAACAAAGCTATTAAGCCATACGAGCGACAGTTGTCATGCATTATCATAGCGTGGTAATAGTGTTCACATATTGCAGTAGTGACAGGCGTCAATTTTCTCCCTGTTTGCCCATCTGCACACACAAGATCATTAATTATTAATGCATTCAGATATAGACTCACCACCGCTTCTGGCGCTGGTTGCCGCTACGAGCAGAAGCACGATCGTAGCAAACGGCCACTTCGAGGGCCCCGCGCGGGAGAGAAAACGTCGCACTGTCATATCACTAACAACCGAACGCGTACATGGCACGACCCACTCCCCGGTTGTCATCAGCGGACTGAAGCGCCCCACAGACCTTACCAGGTTGGTGGCTGCGCTCTCGACTGGCGTCACAGTTTGGAAGCCCGCGCACGCGTGTAGAAAGCCGTTCCGTTCCCACCCGGATGTTGGGGTGCAGCTGCTCAGAAACCGTTCTGCCTCGCTGCCGGCGACACTGCCTACGTATCACCGTGATCTTCGCAATCCTGGTACAGTGTTCGTTGTTATTTCCACAGGCTGCCTCTTAATCTATACGTAATGCGAGATTCCTTTAATAGGTTCTACAACGAAACATTATCTCGAAATTGGGTAGAAAATCCGAAGAAATTCTGGTCGTATGTAAAGTACACAGGCGGCAAGACGCAGTCAATACCTTCGCTGCGCAGTGCCGATGGCACTGTTACCGACGACTGTGCCGCTAAAGCGGAGTTATTGAACGCAGTTTTCCGAAATTCCTTCACCAGGGAAGACGAATGGATTATTCCAGAATCTGAAACGCGAACAGCTGCTAGCATGAGTTTCTTAGAAGTAGATACCTTAGGGGTTGCGAAGCAACTCAAATCGCTTGATACGGCAAGTCTTCAGGTCCAGATTGTATACCGATTAGGTTCCTTTCAGATTACGCTGATACAGAAGCTCCCTACTTAGCAATCATATACAACCGCTCGCTCACCGATATATCTGTACCTACAGATTGAAAAATTGCGCAGGTCGCACCAGTGTTTAAGAGGGGTAGTAGGAGTAATCCATCGAACTACAGACCTATATCATTGACGTCGGTTTGCAGTAGGGTCTTGGAGCATATACTGTATTCAAACACTATGAATCACCTCGAAGGGAACGATCTATTGATACGTAATCAGCATGGTTTCAGAAAACATCGTTCTTGTGCAACGCAGCTAGTTCTTTATTCGCACGAAGTAATGGCCGCTATCGACAGGGGATCTCAAGTTGATACCGTATTTCTAGATTTCCGGAAAGCTTTTGACACCGTTCCTCACAAGCGATTTCTAATCAAGCTGCGAGCCGATGGGGTATCGTCTCAGTTGTGCGACTGGATTCGTGATTTCCTGCCAGGAAGGTCGCAGTTCGTACTAATAGACGGCAAATCATCGAGTAAAACTGAAATGATACCAGGTGTTCCCCAGGGAAGCGTCCTGGGACCTCTGCTGTTCCTGATCTATATAAATGACCTGGGTAACAATCTGAGCAGTTCTCTTAGGTTGTTCGCAGATGATGCTGTAATTTACCGTCTAGTAAGGTCATCCGAAGACCAGTATCACTTGCAAAGAGATTTAGAAAAGATTGCTGTATGGTGTGGCAGGTGGCAGTTGACGCTAAATAACGAAAAGTGTGAGATGATCCACATGAGTTCCAAAAGAAATCCGTTGGAATTCGATTACTCGATAAATAGTACAATTCTCAAGGCTGTCAATTCAACTAAGTACCTGGGTGTTAAAATTACGAACAACTTCAGTTGGAAAGACCACATAGATAATATTGTGGGGAAGGCGAGCCAAAGGTTGCGTTTCATTGGCAGGACACTTAGAAGATGCAACAAGTCCACTAAAGAGACAGCTTACACTACACTCGTTCGTCCTCTGTTAGAATATTGCTGCGCGGTGTGGGATCCTTACCAGGTGGGATTGGAGGAGGACATTGGAAGGGTGCAAAAAAGGGGAGCTCGTTTTGTATTATCACGTAATAGGGGAGAGAGTGTGGCAGATATGATACGCGAGTTGGGATGGAAGTCATTAAAGCAAAGACGTTTTTCGTCGCGGCGAGATCTATTTACGAAATTTCAGTCACCAACTTTCTCTTCCGAATGCGAAAATATTTTGTTGAGCCCAACCTAAATAGGTAGGAATGATCATCAAAATAAAATAAGAGATATCAGAGCTCGAACAGAAAGGTTTAGGTGTTCGTTTTTCCCGCGCGCTGTTCGGGAGTGGAATGGTAGAGAGATAGTATGATTGTGGTTCGATGAACCCTTTGCCAAGCACTTAAATGTGAATTGCAGAGTAATCATGTAGATGTAGATGTAGAAATCTACATCGACATCTACATCTATGCTCAGCAAGTCACTTTGCTGTGTGCGACCGAGGATTCTTTGTGTATCACCGTCACTTCCCTCTTTTTCCTGTTCCAGTCGCAATCCTGGAAGAACGATGGCCGATAAGCCTCCGTGTGGGTTTGAATCCCTCCAATTTTATCTTAATTAAGGTGACCATCTGTCCCGTTATTTTTCTTTTTTTTTCGGGACAGTCCCGATTTTTGTGTGTCTGTCCCGAATTTTTTCAATGGTAATTCGGGACACCTGTTTGTCCCGAAATTAACGATCATGACCCAATTTGTCCCGAATTAGACATTCATTTCACCTGTATCGGTATATTTTATTATTAGTTTTAGTTATGGTGGGAAATTGTTTGACAAGAGGGTACGACAAATTGTCGAAACCGTTATCAAACTGTTTCTACTGTGCAAACACGTGTTGGCCGCAGCTCGGACAGCTAATTGGCAGTCAGAGACCACGGCAACTGGGAAAAAGTCGCACTCGAATGCATTCGTGCGGTCGAAATGGTCCTAACCGTAACTCGAACAGAAGAAGGAAGAAATCTACATATTTTCTGATAGACATGGAAGAGGCAGAGGAAGTTTTATGGCAAACATGCAGACGAAATACGAAGTAACTCGAACAGACGAACACTTCTGACTGATGCATCTAACCAAAAAGAGATTGAGGTCTTTCCTATCCTCGTCAGATATTTAGATTACAAAACTGGTGTAAAAGTAGGAGTATTACAATTAAAATCGTTGCCTGGGGAAACATCTACTATTGTGAGTGGCTATTTAACAGACTGCCTCAGAAAAAAACAGCCTAGAAGAAAAAGTTTTTGGACTGTGTGCTGATAACACTAATTGCAATTTTGGAGGTGCTGAAATAAAAGGTCAGAATAATGTTTTTACTAAACTACAAGTGGAACACGGTCATAGACTGATAGGGGTTGGTTGTGTTGCTCATATACTGCGTAATACTGTTCGAGCAGCTACTGATATTTTGCCTGTAGATATAGAGATGGTAGTTTCCAAAATATTTCTGTATTTCAAATCATACACTGTGAGACTTGAAACTCTGGAGGACTTTTGCAGCTTTGTTGAAACGGATTTATCAATGATTTTGGGTTATGCTCAAATAAGATGGTTAGCACTGTTGCCTGCTGTTGAGCGAGTCATCAAAATGTTTAAACCACTAAAATCATACTTCCAATCAAAAAAAAGTGTCCATTGTTACTTCAAAACTTCTTTCAAAACCCTTTGTCTGAAGTATGGCTATACTTTGTTCACAGTCAGGCTTCATCATTTCATGAAGCAGTTAAAAAAGTTGAAGGACAGACAATCACTATATTTGAAGTGGCTGATTGTATTAGTAAGTTGAAAACTACATTGCAGTCCAAAAGTGAAGACCACTCCCTTCCCTGAAGAGTTAAAACAATTCTTGAAAGTCTTGAAACGGTGGTAGGTCTGCTTCCAGCAGAGGTAAAGAGTGAAACGTCCCCTTTTGAAAAATTATACAGGACTGTGCTTGAACTGACACACAATATTTTGTTAGCGCAACGCAATCTGACTTTCAAAATTCCCTACAAAAGAATGGCCCTGACTAACATTAAACTATACCTTTCACAAATCACTTACCTCACAAAAATCTTCGCTGCTCAAGCTACTGCAATACAGCGAGCGCCACTACTGCCAGCTAAATAAAAGATTCAAACTATGGAAGGCACTAACTACTGATAGGGATAGTTAGCAAATGAAAGATATTAATAGAGAACAAACAATGTATTTACATTGATATCATCATATATAAATATAGCAGTTCATGACAAATTTCAAAACTCCGCCATCTCTCTCCCCACATCCACCACTGCTGGCGGCTCACCTCCAACTGCGCAACGCTACGCGCTGTTCACGTCCAGCTGCCCCACACTACAATGGCGAGTATTACAACAATGCAAAGCAGCCACAGACTGCACACAGCACAGCCAGTGATTTTCATACAGAGGTGGCGTTACCAATAAAAAAACCTAAACAGCCTACTTACAAGAGCTTTCATGGTGCTGTATTATTTTTCTATGAAACTGCTCTATCCTACTTGAAAAAGGGGACTGAAAAAAGTTTCCAGAACTTGGACTGCTACAATTGGGTTACCTAAAATCAAATACCTGTATGGGATGACATTGAAAGAACTTCTTCTCTAGTTATCGAAACTGAGCGATATGTTCAGTTTGCAGAAAATGTAATGTATGATGAGTATGTCAGTGTCAAACAGTTTATAACCACTGAGAAAATCATTGAATGGACTACTAACAACACTGTTCCAGGTCAAAGATGGGTTGAGATGATTTCTCATTTCACCAAGAATCATGTGCCATTCTCAAATGTACTCAAGCTAGTGGAGTTTCTTTTCTGCCTTCCTGGCACTAATGCTGCTACTGAAAGGCTATTTTCCCACATGAACAATATATGGACAAGTGACAAAACACAGTTGGCTGTAGAAACCATGAAAGCAATGTTAGTAAGTAGAATAAATTATGATGAAACTTGTGTCGAGTTTTTTCATATGTTGTTGAAAAATACAGACTTGATAAAGAAAATTCACAGCACTGATGAGTAAAGTTGCCCTGATCACACTCATTCGTCTTAGAAGGTATTAATAAAATGTAAATGTGCTTTTCGTTGTAACAAATTTAATTGATATTTTGTATATATTACATTTAATTGAAACCTTCTTCTCATAAAATAAGTAAATAAATATAGCCTATTTTGCAAAATTTTTGATGTGTCCCGGATTTGGGCCTCAGAAATATGTTAATGTCCCGAATTAATCTTCATGGTCCTTCCGTGAGATGTACGTAAGAGGACACATTACATTTTCTGACTCCTCTGGGAACGAATGATCTCGGAACTTTGACAGTAAGCCATACCGCGATGCAAAACGCTTCTCTTACAGGGCCTGTCACTGGAATTGTTTGATCTACTGCGAGACACTGTAGTGCTTAGTAAATGAAGCTGTAGCGAAACGCGCTATTTTTTTTTATCTGCTCCATTTCTTCTATCAGTCCTGTCTGGTACAGATCCTAGAATGCCGAGCAGTATTCAAGTACTGGTCGAACGAGCGTTGTAAGGTATCTCCTTCGTTTATGCACTATGTTTTCTGAGAATTCTTCCAATGAACCTTAGCCTGGCTTCAGCCTTTCCTGCTGCTAGTTTTATTTGGTCATTTTGTTTTAAATCGCCCTATGCGTATACCCTTAATTATTTTATGGACGCGACTGCTTCCAGTGATTGTTCTGGAATCGTGTAATCATACAGTGAAGAGTCCTTCTATCTATGTATTCGCAGTACCTGTGCGTTACATTTGTTTATGATGAGGGCAGCTTCCACACATTCCACCAAGCGTTGATTCTCTGCATGTATTCCTGCGTTTGTCTTCAATTTTCTAGTGTATCCACTTCTCTGTATACAACAGTATCACCCATGAAAAGTCTCATAGAACTTCAGATGCCATACAATTCACATGCAGGGTGGACCATTTTAAACCATAATGGTGAATAACTCGGGATAACATGAGCTACAGCAAAATGTTTTAGATAAAAGTTGTAGGTGGAAAAGGGGGTCACCCTCTGGTAATAACTGCCGTGACGATGAACGTGATTTCCAAGATGATTTGGAAGTTAATGTGATTTTTTAAAATGAGAATCCTAATATTGATTTAAGATTTGAAAAGTGTGACAAATTTTACGTATAAAATGGCACATTTTTCAAGGTCATGACAAGGTTCGATCAAGGTCAAACAAGCAGGAATTAGCTCAGAATAGAAGAGGGATACAGCCAAATACAATGTTAGATACAAAGTATACATGTTACCAATAACCATGATGAAAAGGAGTCAGATTTTAGCATACAGATTCCATTTAAACAATGTTTAACAGAAAGTAAACAGAAACTGCCAGTTCATCTTCGCCAAAGCAGTTATAATCCCATTAGTATGCAGTATCAGTTATCTTTATTACACCACAACATTCCGGGACTCAGAAATAAAATTGATGAACTACGCATTTGTATTGATGAAATGAATTCATCTAACCAAATTGACATAATCTGCCTCTCTGAACATCAAGTGACCACTGGCATAGATATGTTAGACATTTCAGGATTTAAGCTAGCTTCCTACTTATGCAGAGTAGATATGGATGGAGGAGGCATTGCCACATTTATTAAAAACTGCCATAAATTCAAGAACATTGACATTAATAAATTCTGTTTAGACTAGCATCTAGAAGCATGTGCAACAGAAGTAGATGTCCATAACAGATCCTACATAATAGTAACTATTTACCGAGCACCTGCAAGAAATTATAATTTATTCATAAATCATCTAGAAGCTCTTTTGGGTTATTTAACAGGAAGAAAAAAAGAAATTTTGATTGCTGATGACTTTAATACAGATTTTCTAATCCAATCTGCCAGTAAACATTTACTGCAGTTAGTAATGTTGTCTTTCAATCTAACTCACATTGTAAACTTTCCAACTAGGATCACTAAATCCTCAAGGACAGCCATTGATAACATTTTTACAGACAAATCAAAGGAACAAAATCATATCATAAAACCTGTAATAAATGGACTATCAGATCATGACATGTAGCTCCTTGTTTTAGATGTAAATTCTGAGCAGATTATCAAGACTGCTAAGTCTGAGTACAGGAGAGTAGTCAGCCAACCAAAAATTGAGTGCTTTAGAAAACTGCTCAAAGATATGAACTGGAAAGATGTTTATAGTGCCCATGAAATGAATGAAAAATATAATACATTCATGAACAATGTCAGTACCATGTTTGAAAACTGTTTTCCTCTAAAAGTTACTCAAATTAAACAGAAGTCTATCATAAAACCATGGATTACACAAGAAATAAAGATTTCCTGTAAGACAAACTGGAAAAAGTATCTGTCGACCAAGAATAGCTCCAATACTGATGATTTAGCTAAATACAAGGAATTCTGTAAAATATTAAAAAAGTAATTCAGACATCTAAACAAATGCACTACAAGAAGAAGATAGCGATGTCAGGGAACAAAATAAAAACAATATGGGACATAGTGAAAGAGGAGACTGGTAGAACCAGAAAGGAACAGGAGCAAATAGCATTAAGGGTAGATGACACATTAGTAACTGATGGGCATAGTGTGGAAAATATATTTAACAAGTACTTTATATCCGTTACTGATAGAATGGGATTGTCAGGATCAGTAAATAATGCCCTTGAATATCTGAAACTAGCCTTTACATATAGCTTCAGCTACATGAATATGTCACTCACTTCACCAAAAGAAATAACTTCCATAATAAAATCTTTGAAAACAAAGCATTCTAGTGGTTACGATGAAATATCAATGAAGTTAATTAAGGCATGTTCTTGTGAGTTTAGTACAATTCTAAGTTACTTGTGTAACCAATCAATTATAACTGGGACATTTCCTGACTGGCTAAAATATGCAGATGTTAAGCCTCTATTCAAGAAAGGGGATAAAGAGATACCATCAAATTACAGACCAATTTCACTTTTGCCAGCATTCTCAAAAATTTTAGAAAAAGTAATGTACAGGCAGCTTCTCAACCATCTGACCACAAATAACATATTATCAAGAACACAGTTTGGATTTCTGAAGGGTTCTGATATCGAGAAGGCTATTTATACCAACAGTGAAAATGCACTTAATTCATTAAATAACAAATTACAAGCAGCGGGTATTTTCTGTGATTTGTCAAAGGCATTTGATTGTGTGAACCACAACATCCTTTTAAATAAATTAGAATTCTATGGTGTCACAGGCAGCGCTGCAAAATGGTTCAACTCATACCTAGCTAACAGGAAACAAAGGGTGTCAGTACAAGGGACTAGTGAATTAAGTCATCAGTCATCATCAGAATGGGAAGAAATTACATGTGGTGTCCCACAAGGATCCATCTTAGGGCCATTGCTTTTTCTTGTGTACAATAATGATCTCTCATCAGTTACACTGCCAGATGCAGAGTTAGTTTTTTTTGCAGATGACACAAGTATTGCAATAAATAGTATGTCGAGTGTAGTTCTAGAAAGATCTGCTAATGATATTTTCATGGATATTAATAAATGGTTTAAAGCCAACTCATTGACATAAAACTTTGAAAAGACTCACTACATGCAATTCAGAACCTGTAAGAAGTTTCCACCCAGCATATGCATAAAGTATGAAGAAGAGGAGATAAAAGACGTTGACAGTCTTAAATTCCTGGGATTACAACTTGATAATAAATTCAGTTGGGAGGAGCACACCACAGAACTGCAGAAACGCCTTAACAAATATGTATTTGCAATTCGTGTGTTAGCAGACATAGGCGACATAGAAATGAAAAAGCTTGCTTACTTTGCCTATTTTCATTCCATAATGTCATATGGTATAATATTTTGGGGTAACTCTTCAAGTCAAACAAAAGTTTTTAGAGTCGAAAAGCGTGTAATATGTATTATTTTTGGAGTAAATTCACGGACGTCATGTAGAAACCTCTTCAAAGAACTGGGTATACTGACCACTGCCTCTCAGTATATTTACTCCTTAATGAAATTTGTTGT
Source organism: Schistocerca piceifrons (assembly GCF_021461385.2). Taxonomy (NCBI): domain Eukaryota; kingdom Metazoa; phylum Arthropoda; class Insecta; order Orthoptera; family Acrididae; genus Schistocerca; species Schistocerca piceifrons. The sequence goes on along the minus strand of NC_060139.1, from coordinate 43,282,800 downwards.
AATAATATATCTCTTTTTCCAACAAACAGCTCAGTTCATACATACAATACCAGGAACAAAAATGATCTACACAAAGACTTAAAAGCACTTACTTTAGTTCAAAAAGGGGTCCACTACTCAGGAACACTCATCTTCAATAATTTGCCAGCAAACATAAAAAATTTAGTTACAAATAAAGATCAATTTAAAAGGAGCCTGAAAGACTTACTAGTGGCCAACTCCTTCTACTCCATTGACGAATTTTTTAATAGAAACAAATGATGTATTGTATATATTCATATTATCAGTATTGTTATTTCAGCTAAAAAAAAAAAAAAAAGGAAAAAGTTGACATGTTCCACATCCACGACGATCTCCTCAGCTTGGATCTATGGAACGAAAAGCTAATCTAATCTAATCTAATCTAATCATGATGGCAAAGGTAGTTACTGAAGGTCATTCAAAGGTTGAGTTTTGTTTCATGGAGACCGCTGTTTGTGACATCAGATTTAGAAAGAGCGAAGAGAGAGTTGAACTTTAACTTTTAATTAACTTATTAATTGGCATAAATCAATAGATCACAACGCATAAACGTTATTCTGACATTTGTGAGACAGAAGAAACATAAATAAAACGTAGATAATTGTTTAAAAGACGTCAAGTGAGTCCTGTTGCCTCTCATTCCTCGGGGTGCTCGATTTAAAGAGTTCCCATCCCTTTCACTTTGGTTCAAATGGCTCTGAGCACTATGGGACTTAACTGCTAAGGTCATCAGTCCCCTTAAACCTAACTAACCTAAGGACATCACACACATCCATGCCCGAGGCAGGATTCGAACCTGTGACCGTAGCGGTCGCACGGTTGCAGACTGTAGCGCCTAGAACCGCTCGGCCACCCGGACCGGCCCCTTTCACTTTGCACCTGGAATTTAACCATTGAACATATGCTCAGAGTGACCAGCGTTGGCTTCCAATCATAAATTAATCCTCCATAAGAAATATCTGAAAGCGGAAAGCAGGGTATCTCGTGGAATGGCTGCACAAGGTCTCAGGATACTTTTGGTCATGAATTCTCTTGTCGTTGGCTGCTGCTCGTAACAAATATTTTTTGAATGTCCACAAAGATAAAAATCAGAGGAAATTAGATCGGGTGAACAAGCGAGCCATGCAAATGGTACCAACATGTCCAGTCCATTGGTGTGGACATCGTTCATTTAAAAACGTCCTTTAGATCCGGTGAGTAATGCGGCAGCGCACCATCCAACTGCACCAAATTCACTGTCTGACCTCTAAGTCAACATCTTCAAGTCAGCGCGGTAAATGGTCCGTCAACATTTCTAAGAAATTTTAAAAAAATAGGGACCTGTCAGATAGCCACTGACAATTCCATACTAAAAATTAAGGCTCCAACGATGCTGATTGTTAACAGTTCTGTACAACTGTAGATGGACATCCGACCAGTAATGACAGTTGTGCCTGTTTAATTCACCAGTATTTGTAAATGAGGTTTCATCTGGAAAGGACGTGAACACCTCTTGATAATGTACAGCTCTGCGGCAAAATGCAAGGCATTCTTCGAGCTTCCGAAGCGTTAGTTCTTGCGTCATTATGATATGGAAAAAAAAGAAATCTCTGCGCCTTTATGATTCTGTTGATGATGATGTGTGTGAAATCTTATGGGACGTAACTGCTAAGGTCATCAGTCCCTAAGCTTACACACTACTTAACCTAAATTATCCTAAGGACAAACACACACACCCATGCCCGAGGGAGGACTCGAACCTCCGCCGGGATCAGCCGCACAGTCCATGGCTGCAGCGCCTTAGAGCGCTCGGCTAATCACGCGCGGCTATGTTTCTGAGAACCTTAGACTTCGATAATACTTGATCCGTTTTATTTTGTTGTGAACTAATATAAGGATATAGCTGGACCACACCATGGACGGTTACGATGGAATTATAATTTTCCCGACATTCATGACTATGATGTTGTAAGACGTCGTAGTCTCCTGACCTTCATTGCCTACATATTCCGTCCTCACAATCATATTCCGCACATCAAGACGCTTCATTCGAACCCAAACTCTATAAGATAAAGTCAATGTTGTATGAATTCATGTAAACGATATGCAATTAACAAATAAGCGCATTGTGGTTGATATACTGGAGGCTGGCGTACACACACACATTCCAGACATGACGGTCACAGAAGCTTTTAGTTCGGAAGAGAAACTGCACAACGGGACGCCGGTCCCTTCAGAGGACGACCCAGTCTATGTCAGCCGGTGACTGCTCGTGTAGCGGACAGCGTGGGCCCGAGTGAAAGGGGCGAACAACCCCATGTTCAGCTTAAAAGCAAATTCCACTACATTGTGTGGGAGCGGCCATCCTCTGCATTCTTTACACATTGCACGCAGTTTCAGGGATTTTCACAGGGAGACAGCAAACGCCAAACGCCAATGCTACAGGTTTCCGGATTGGTTGCCTTAAACGAAACGTCATTCTCCCGTTTTAGAAGAGCAATGCTAATTGGCAGACGATATTTCTGACGCCTTGAGCTGAAGGCATAATGGAAGACACTGAAAGATATACCCCTTCACGTCTGGCGTGGAGAGGCGCCGTTCCTTTATCGCTCTTGGAGCGAGGAACAAGTCTATCCTCAGTACTTCACTACGAGAGCACCTCTGTCGAGAGCAAATCGAAGTGCTACTCTATATTGAGTCCTTGCGATTAAGTGTTGTCCACTGTGTTGGCCGACACATTTTTTGTGCGGTGTGAACGGACAGAATTATAGTTAAACGCCTGCCAGCGAATTTCGAGTGGCATCGCGGTGGACTGGTTATCTGACCGGTGTACCACGCCAATAGTTAGACTAGGGGCAAATAGGAATCCTTGACTTCATCAAGGCGTAGGGATAGTTTGATTGGCGAAGGTCAATCCAGATAGAACGAGAGTTATCTTATTTGTCAGCAGCGAGCGGCGCAGACAGCAGTCATCGCAGCTTACGGTATTGTGCGCTACAGTTGTTGCGAGCCCCTTATTTCCTCCACAACAGTACACTTCACTGCATTTCACACGCGACAGCCTCGACCGTACCTAGCAACATTCTAGAGGATAATTATTCAAGTTGAGTAGGCGCGCCTCTCAGCCATTCTGCCAAATCAACAACCATCTTAAACTTTGTATAGAAACTTTCATTAGCGAATCCTATCCTTGAGAGGTAACTTCATATTTCGAAAAGAACCAGGATATAACTTGTTCAATTCATAATTTGTGGTTTCTCAGAATTTTTGCAAAATAAATAATAACTTTCGTTAGTTTCAAGTTTTTCTTACACTAACTAGCACTACTCCAGCACCAAGTCTCCCACTAGTTACGTAAGAAATTTTGTGAATTTTTGTGTCATTTACATACAGCGGACGACTCCAGAAGATATTTATTGCTGAAAGTTTTTCAGGCATTTCTCTTTAGAACGTTAGGAGCGTCTGTCTGACTTCTGTAGTAATGTAGGGGTGGAAATTGCATCTTGCAGGAGCCACAGGGTAAAGGGTACATCTCAGATTAATCCGTTGCGCAGAATAACAGAATAACAAAACAACCCCATGCTCACAACGTACACAATGTAACTCTCTGCAGGCTCTATCAGTCACATCGCGAATAGTGACGTGACGTGAGTGTCGTCTGTCGGGAAAACGTCCAGCCACGTTGACGCCTACACCCTGGCACTCTCCTAAAGTCGTAGTCACGTCTGCAATTTCATTTGGAGTTTAGTCAACCGTTGTAGCTATGTGACTCAAACAAATAAAGTAAAACAGAATCACAGTTTTAAGAGACTCTAATTGGCACAGAAACAAGAACACTGTTCCAGCATGCGAACGTGTGCGACACCTCTCTCTCATCCCGCGCTCTCAGAGGGTCGAGCACTGTGGCCCCACACATCGCTCTCTCGTCCGCACTGTCTGTGGCACTCTACAAGACCACCAGTTTAGACTGTGTGACGATCTACCCCAATATACCCACCTACTGGTAATTAACAGTTACTTAATCTGATTGAAATTTAGTAAATAAACGAGACTATTATGCGCATAAGTTGTGTTACAATACAGCGCTAGTGTCTTATCCAGTTTATTACCTTCTCGAAGTGAGCATGATGTACAAGAACTTGTTTTCTTCGTTCAGAGAACATCTCATTTTTGTTGTTAGTGATTGCAACTTCCACAGTGTCAAAAACTGTAACAACTATAATCGCAGCAGCCAGCAGCGCGCACTGTTTCACTGTTTACGATGCATTTGTCTCTGCCATGACATTGTTATTTATCTCTAATTATCTCTCCCAAGAAAGACGACATTAACTATCATCAGCTACCATTCAAAAATGAGAATAATTAAACGAAATCGAGCAGTAAGAACACCCGTTAACAAGTGACTTCCTTTGTCCTGTATTCTAGAATATTAGTGAAGTCAGGCCTACAGGTTCTGTTCTACGAAATAAGATATTCGCTTCGCTCTTTACTGCGTTCGCACATTTGCACGACTCGCAGACTGCAAGAGCATCTGTTAACATGCAAATTCCTCCTGCAGAGAGGCCGGAGTTTCCGTGTCAACTGCTCCTGAAAAGAAAAAAATTAATGAGCTGTAATACACAGAGAATTAAAAACATCAGTGCTTAAGAGAGGAAGTATACACACACATCAAAAAAAGGTTTGCGTCACTCTGGTTCCCAGAACTCCTGAGGATAGACGTTGTCTGTGGATATTGTATCAGAGACACACCCCCTTAGACTGTTCAGAGACGTCACTAAACCCTCCCAAAGATATAAACAACTATGCATGAGCAGCACCTATTAGACGGAGGGGTCCGACAGCCTATCAGATCCAGTCATTCCACCAGGAAGGAGGTACACGGCTTATGTTGTCTGTAGTTCAACCATGCCTAGACGGTCAATACCGCGGTTCAATCGCATCCGCAATGTTACTTTGTACCAGGAAGGGCTCTTAACAGGGAATATGTCCAGGTGTCTCGGAATGAACCAAAGCGATGTTGCTCGGACATGGAGGAGATACAGAGAGACATGAACTGTCGATGACATGCCTCCCTGAGGCCACCCTAGGGCTACTACTGCAGAGGATGACCGCTACCTACGAATTATGGATCGGAGGAACCCTGACAGCAACGCGACCATGTCGAATAATGCTTTTCGTGCACCCACAGGACGTCGTGTTAAGACTCAAACTGCACGCAATAGGCTGCATGATGCGCAACTTCACTTCCGACGTCCATGGCGAGGTCCATCTTTGCAACCATGACACCTTTCAGCACGGTGCAGATAGGCCCAACAACATGCCGAATGGACCGCTCAGGATTGGCATCATGTTCTTTTTCACTGAAGAGTGTCGCATATGCCTTCAACCAGACAATCATTGGAGATGTGTTTGGAGGCAACAAGTCATGCTGAACGCCTTAGACACATTATCCAGCGAGCGGAGCAAGGTGGAGGTTCCCTGCTGTTTTGAGGTGGAATTATGAGGAGCCGACGTACGTCTCTGGTGGTCATAGAAGGCGCCGTAACGGCTGTACGATACGTGAATGCCATCCTCCGACCGATAGTGCAACCATATCGGCAGCATATTGGCGAGGCAGGCGTCTTCATGGACAACAATTCGCGCCCTCATCGTACACATCTTGTGAACGACTCCCTTCAGGATAACGACATCGCTCGACTAGAGTGGCCAGCATGTTCTCCAGACATGATCCCTTTCGAGAATGCCTGGGATAGATTGAAAAGGGCATCTTATGAAGGACGTGACCCAGCAACCTGTCTGAGGGATCTACGCCGAATCGCCGTTGAGGAGTGGGACAATCTGGACCAACAGTGCCTTGATGAACTTGTGGATAGTCTGCCACAATGAATACAGGCATGCGTCAATGCAAGAGGACCTGCTACAGGGTGTCAGAGGTACCGGTGTGTACAGCAATTTGGACCAGCACCTCTGAAGGTCTCGCTGTATGGTGGTACAACATGCAATGTGTGGTTTTCATGAGGAATAAAAAGAGCGGAAATGATGTTTATTTTGATCTCTAGTCCAATTTTCTGTACAGGTTCCGGAAGTCTCGGAACGGAGGTGATGCAAAACTTTTTTCGATGTGTGTGGTTATCTACTTAATAGAGACAGTGGTTTTCCTCTTAGTAGGACGTGAAGCCCTGTACTGTCCCGCAGCAAAACACAACGTTTTGCGATGCGGGCGCCCGAGTGTCTGAAAATAGTGTGTGCTTGCAATATATCGTTACCGGCGGTGTTCTACTAATTGCGGCGCCGCCAATCCAATATTGGAGGGCGGCAGCTGTGGTGAGCATCGCATGTGTCGTGTACGGTCTGTCTAGGACCACCCCAATGTCATCCTAGCATCTCCCAACCTCCTCGGACAACACACTGTAGAAGTCCTGGATCCGATGGGAAGTGACCACTTACCAGCACTCCTTACGATCTCCTAGACACAACCTCATCCTCATACTCCCCATTCCAGTCTCCATCCAGGAGACATCCCAGACTACTTCAGGACCAACTGGAAGCCTACCGGAACTTCATAAAACCCAGATTAGAAGCCACTCGCAGACCTTCCAGCAACTTTTCGATATCTCTCACGTCGCATCCTTCCTGTAGCAGACCTTGTCAGACAATATATCCATCCACATTCCTACCAAGGTCATATATCTTCTACATTCCACCCTTCTCCTCCTTCGAGAATCCCATCAGGTGTACCGCTTCTTGCTGCGAATTCGCGACTGGGATACGCTCACATGCCAATGGCAAATTCAGAGACACATTAGGAATTTATGAAATGCAGAAAAAGCCGATACTGGTGCTAGACATGCACCACACTGTACGCTACACTTTCCATAAACTCTTTCAAGTATTGGAAGGCATTCCAACGACTCACAAGCAATAACCCCATACCTCACTACCTGTTGCTCCACAACAACCGTCGCTTCCTGATAACCTGAGGGAACATGACCTTCTTGCACCCTATATCTCCGACATTTTCTCCATCCCTCACGACCGTCATTTTGATTACTTCATTCCATACCACCCACGAATGTACTAACACTCCTGCCCCGCCCCTGGCTCCCAGCTTTGAGTACTTGTGTAACATATCACACACAGAACATGACGTAAAACACATACTTCACAGAAAACGCAACAATTCCCCTGGTCAGGACTAAATCACCTATCAACACCTTAAAGAATGGCCCCCTCTCCTTTTTCGTCACCCTTCTGACCCTTTATACCACTATCCTTTCCACAGGCTACAATCCTGAGCTCTGGAAAACCTCAAAAATCCTACTTTTCTTCAAACCACACAAAACCCCAACCGATTCCTCCTCCTACCGCCCCATCTACTGCACGTCTTCGAATCCACCCTCTCCTAACTCATCCATCAACACTTGAACCAGCACCAGCTCCTTCCAACTAACCAGTATGGCTTCCGACCCAGTTTCTCTTCTGATGACCTACTCCTGCACCTCACCCATCTCCTATCCCTCCAACTCAACTCCCGTAAATCTGCTATTTTTGTGTCCTTCGACCTAGAGAAAGCCTGTAATCATTTATGGAATTCTAATCACCTTTTCAAACTCAGACAGATGCACTTTCAATTAACCATGTCCACCTTATTGCATTCTTCCTATCTAATCGCCCATCCTTTGTCATTATTAACAATACCAGTTCTGGTACCTTCCATCTCCGTTAACCTCTCTACACTGTTGATACACGCAGCTCCCCCGCCCCCTCCCAAACAGTCCATCTCCTTCAGTATGCTGATGACACTGCTTTCCTCATTCTGTACCCTACACTCGCACAAGGCCAAAAATCCCTCCAAATCCACCTCAATCTGTTTACCTCCTGTTGTAACCAATGGGATCAACCCCTCCAAAACCAAAGCATTAATTTTAGGATGAACCACCCACATCTTTCACCTCCATGCCTTCTACCTCACCATTTATGACCATATACCCAGTTAATTAACACAATTAAATATCTTGCACGAACCACTGACCTGGAACTAATATGGAAACCTCACCTACTAACCACCCAACAGAAACCCCACAATAGACTAAAATTACTAACTGGCCAAACTTGGCGTTACTCCCCTCCACTACTCTCCACACTTACAAAATCCTGCTCTGACCCATCCTCTGATGTGAAATTGATGCATGGATATCCACCACACCAAATTTCTGTAAGTCCCTCCAGACACTCAATTGACATGCACTCTGTCTTGCTTTCTGCATCCGTTTACCTTCTCCCACATGGATCCTCTGCGATCTCATCAAATTCTCATCTCTCCTCACACACATTGAACACCTCCTCATCTCCGATATTATCCGCAAACTAGATTCCAGTAACCCCATTGTGTCACCTCTCATCATAACCCTGGTATGCTGCCATGCCTTTTCAGACACAACCATCCATCCTTACACTTAAATGCCTATCTCAACGCAACTTCTACCAACTCCCTCCTCCAGGCAATGAGATCCGCCCTAATATTTATCCCTCTTGCTAACTTTAGCCCTTCTCCGCCTGTTCCAGTTCACATAAGAGTTCTTTTCTCCTTTTCCCTCTGCACCCAGCCCTATTCTTTCTTCTTCTACGCCGAGTGAGATGGCGCAGTGGTTAGCACACTGGACTCATATTCGAGACGACGACAGTTCAATCCCGCGTCTGGCCATCTTGTTTTATGTTTTCTGTGCATACCCTAAATTGCTTCAGACAAATGCTTGGATGGTTCCTTTGACAGGGCACGGCCGACTTCCTTCCCCGTCCTTCCCTAATCCGATGAGACTGATAACCTCGCTGTATGGTCTCTTTCCACAAATCAATGCAACCCTTCTTGTACCACTGCCTTCCTCACACAGCATTACTCCTCCTCACCCTCTGTCTTTCCCACAATCTACATTTCGACTATCCACTTTATCTCCTACCTATCATCTCCATAGTTTCCCCACCTAACAGACCCACATCCTTTTACCCAGACCCCTTAACCTCTATAAAACATATTCTCTCCTCCCACAATTCTCATCTAGGGCAGGTCCCTCTGATGTTAAATGAAAGTGCAGTGCTCCAGTGCTTTCTTCATAGAAGAGTATCGACTCATCACAATTTTGTTCTTTAAACTGTGTATTTTTTCGTCATTTTAGCTGTCTGTCATTAATCTTTTTAATGTATAATCTAAACCATCTACATACGTTTTTCTGTCTTCTTTGTTATATCTTATGAATGCTTTTGGTTGAGGAGCGGAGTATTGTACTGCTGGCGTCCACCTTCCCCCCACCTCCCCCTCCCCCGCGCCCATTTGGGGCGTGGGCGATGAAATAACAATAAATAAAAAAAGAAAACGCCTGGGCATCAGATTTCAGCGAGACTCAGTAGCAGCAACATTCCACTGAAGATGGCCAAAAACAGATCGTCGAAATATCGAATCATGTTGCATTTTTGATCCGGCAGCAAACTGAGGAGGCTATCAAGAAATATCACGCCGGGAAAGCCTATGAAGTCACATATAGTTACATAGATTGGATGCTGACGCAGGTTGTTCGATATTCAAGACCTCAGTTAATAAAGCTTACATTGATGTCCACGTCTTCTACCGTGTAAACAAAAATTATGAAAGGGAACGGAATTATGTAAATGTTCATTAGGAGCAGCATATTCTCTAGTGAACAAGAAGACAAGTCTATGTATCTGAAGGGATGGTTGACTGCATATTCTCTAGTGAACAAGAAGACAAGTCTATGTATCTGAAGGGATGGTTGACTGACGAAAATCTTTTAAAGAAAACATTCAGGATTGCACACAGAGGACTCAGAATATGATTACAGTTTAAATTTCACATTTACTTTGAAAAAAGTAAACTGAAAGGCCAAAATGTTTTAATGTGTCAGGTAACAGCGCAGACATTAATAACAGGAGACATGTAGAACAATTAACAAGGGAAGTGCGTGACCATGAGCGTTCAGAACCACTCGAAACATGCTAGGAAATAAATAGCTCTTTCCAGAAACAATGGTACGAGTAATCCCAATGCAAAACTTGCGTCTTACCACGAGAGGCATTTGAATGGTCACCTATTCAAGATCCAAGAGAGAAATATCAGTAAAGCGAAGAAAGAAAATGTTATATGGACGATGCTTATATTTCCTCTTTCGCTGCTTGCGACAGCGGAGACGGAAAACTATTTACGGGATGGATACCAAACTCCACAGAAATGATGTTCAAACTGTGCCCTGCAGGCCTTGCGTTGTTAGTACTGTTTGTGTCACGACTTCCCGTGTCGGTACTGGTACGGCGACGTAGGGATGAAACACATGCATCGGTGTGCATTACAGGTGCGGACAACAGCATGAGTCTAGACAACGTTAGCGGGGCCTTAATCTGAAAGTTGTTTTATGAATACAACAGCAATAGAGATGATGCTCTTTGTGAGTATCGACACATTATGGGCATATGGAGAGGTCCTTTCTCTATATAGGGGTTGAAGAACATGATTCAGAAGTTCGAATCAACTGGCGACCTGGGAATTGCTACTAGGATAGGCCGGCAGCCTATTGCGCCTCAGATTGTTGAAGATGTTACTGTTGCCATGGGTGAGAATGCTGGACGCAATGTGCGATCTTCAAGCAGGAAACGAGCTGTGTCGCGACAGCTGAACATTGCATCGTCCACCGTTCGAACAATGTTGCGAACAATTGTAAAACTGTATCTCTAGTGAGGTCCCAGGCTGTTGTCGATACAAATGGTTGTTGCGAGGGGTCTCCGTGCGGTCTAGGGAGTCTTGTCACGCTTCGCGCGGCTCCCCCCGTCGGAGGTTCGATCCTCCCTCAGGCATGGGTGTGTGTGTTGTCCTTAGCGTAACTTAGTTTAAGTTAGATTAAGTAGTGCGTAAGCCTAGGGATCGATGACCTCAGCCGTTTGATCCCATAGCCCTTACCACAAATTTCCAATTTATCAATGGTCGCCACATTGAGCAACGTTTCTAATGTGGAACGTAAACACTAACACTTTTAAAGGCACAGCGAGAGTGAACTTGTAGTGAAGCTTCAGTTCTCGGCCGATACACATCTACACGGCGGCAAGTTAAGAGTTTATATTTTTGCTGTATTTTACTCGTATTTTTTATCAAACATGACACTCATTGGGTGTCTTTCTACACGCATCCTGCTGATAATTCCCTTGGTACTTAGTAAAATTTCATAACATTACAATAACCTAAACTATACATTTTTTAGATCTTATTTTAAGAACCTGAGACCAAGAAAATTTAGCAGTGACTTGATTTCAAGTATTTTTCAATACCGTTGAGTAACTCAAAATATTTTCTGCTAACATCATTATCACTATAATCAATACACCAAGCATCAAACTAACCTTATTGTCTACCTGGACCTTTCTGTACTTAAATGTACACCAAATATATTGTTCAATGAATCAATTTAAAATCTATTTTAACTGATATTTAGATAGTGTTAGTCATTGTGATACCTTACATCTATCTCACAGTTCATAATTACTAGAATGTCCATAATATTTGAAATATTTTGTTTTATGGTAGTCCTATCTTTCACTCATACTTGACTTAGTCTTTTTCTCTTTACTTATACAGTTTAAGGTCCACAGTATTCCTCACTCCATACTTCCTTCTTGATTTGGGAAATATCAAATATTATGCATTGGAATGCAGTATATTCGCCACCTCAAAGGGTCCTTTATATATGTGGAAAAAATTTGAAATCTCAGCAGCAATTTCTTTAGATTTTTAATGTGATTTCGCAATAATCACTTCACAAATTAGTATTTTGGTCAGTCTACCCTGTCCACCATGCCTTTTCTTACCTTTAATACTTTGATTAAATGCTCTCTAGCCAAATTCTTCTTTTCATCCATATCCATGTCCTTCCAAGTTCGAAATAGAATATTCTCCTCAATAATATTTGGCTCTGTTATTTCCTTCATAATTTCAGTGGGTGTAAACCCTGTACTCTCATGAGTAAATTGTTTAACACTTCTGTCTGACACATATTTTCCCCAAGTACTGTGTTTATCAGCACAGAATGTCTGGCACAGCCTGCCTATTTCTCTTATACAATTCTTGGCTTGATTACTTGTGACATGGTAAGCTGCTATGTATTTTAACTCTACTCCCTAATATCTCATACTACTTTTCCATTTCTTGGAGACAAACTGAGATCCGTTATTCATTAAAATGCCTTTAGGTTTGCCTACTTGTATAAGATAGTCCTTGGTCATCTTATCATTCACTGTTTTCCAATGGCTTTTCTCAAGGGGTGCAATCTGATAAATTTAGAGAATGCATCCACTGCTGCTAAAATATAACGGAAAACTCATGTTTTTCTTAGTATTGGATCAAAGAGATCCAAAGCAACTAATTCTAACACATCATTGGGCAATATAGGTTACATGAGACCCCTACTCCTTTGGTTGGTGACCTAAGCTTTTTGACATAAGTTAGAGGTCTTTATTCACTCATGCACTCTCGTAGTCACATTACTAAAATATACTAATTCCATTAACTTTTCTACGCTCTTTTTACTCCCACAATGCCCATAACTCTCATGGATACAGTCAATTAAAGTGATCACATGTTTTTCTGGCCATCACACCTTCCACACATCAGTAGTCACATCTTTCCTTCTGAACAGTAGGCCATTAAATATACACTAATACTGTGATACTTTATCATTCCTCATTTTACTAAGTTCAGATTTTACCAATTTTAGAAATGGTTCACTTTTCTGTTCCCTTCTCAAGTCTCTACAGATACTTTTGATTTCCTTCTGTGGCTTAACTCCTTTTATGTAATAAATCCTTTTCCACCCTTCAGTTCCTAAAACCATCCTCACTGTCTTCCATACCTATTGGTAACTTTGGTAATGCACCTGCTACAACAATCTATTCATCCTTTATATAATGTATTTCAAAATCAAACTGTAGTAAATATAATACCCATCTGGTTAACCTGTCGTGTAGAAGTTTACATCATGTCAGAAATGTCAGTGCCTGATGATCAGTATATATTACCACTTTATGTCCCCATAAAACGTTGTACAACTTTTTAAATGCCCATTAATTGCTAACGCCTCTTTCTGGTTGCGCACACATATACTTAATGTTCTACTGGAAAATGCTATATATTTCCTTTCCTCTTTCCCATCTTTGTTCCATATTTCAAACAGATGTGCTCCTAAACCATAGGAACTGCTGTCTGTCTCCAGGCAAAATGGTAGTCCTAAATCCAGATGACTCAAAATGCTTCCCTCACTCAGTTTAGCTTTAAGTTGTTCAAATGCTACTGACATTCTTTCTTTCACAAGCCATTAAGTACTAGACTGTTAAAAGCTTGCTCAGATACAAACTTTCTATAAAAACTGCATAATCCTAAAAATGATCTTAGCTGTTTCCTACACTTTGGAACTCGAAATTCTTTTATAGGATTAATTTTTTCTGGGACTTCCCTGATTCCTTCATTCGATAGCAAGTACCCTACAAACATAAACTCAGTTTCAACAAATTCAGATTTCTTTAACCTCAAAGTCATTCCACGTTTTCTCAAAGCTTGGAACACTTCCCTTACTAACAAACAATGATCTCCCCAATTCTTGGTAGCCATGAAACATCATCCACATACACTGTATTTTTACTACACAGATCTTTTCCTAACACTCTATGCAATGCTCGTATGGATATGGATACAGATATATTCAATCCAAATGGCACTACATAGTACTGGTAGCATTTTATACCAAACGAGAAAGCAGTATACTTCCAATGTTCCTTAGCTAATGCGATCTGCCAGTACCTGTCAGTTAGGTTAAGACTGCTCAAATACTTAATTCCATTAAAATTTTGAATTATTTCATCCAAACTATCAGCTTTGTCACATTCCCATTCAGTAATATTATTCAACTTCCTTGCATCTAACACTACTCACATTCCACCATCTTTTTTTACAAGACACATGATTGGGTTATTATAGTTGCTATTACTTCTTTCTATCACTGCCAGTTTCTCCATTGTATCCAATTCCTCAGCTACCACTTTTCTTTTTGCTACTGGGATCCCAAGAGGTTTCCTATAAAAAGGAGCATGTGGTTTGACGTTCAACCAACACTCAAATCCAATTACTCTCCCTGGTTCCTCTGAAAATACTTCCTTATTTTCCATCACTACTTAATGTGTTTCTGACCTTCACTTATTATCAATTTCAGTAATTTCAATAACTTATTGCCTAAATATTTCCTCTTTGGTTTTTACATCATCGTTATTTTTTACAGACTGCTCATATTCTGCATTGTCATAGTAATCTCCACACAGTGCTTCTATAACTCTCAAGCAGCCTAATGGTTGTGTATCATCAACAACCTGTCCCATGAACTTCACCTTCTGTTCTATACCTAGTTATTTGAATGACATTAACCCTTGATCACAATTAATAATTACATCATTGGCATTCATCCGACCTGAGCCAAGAATAATATTCATGCTCAGATTAGGAATTACTGAGAACATACTTTTGATGATACACTTTCCAATTTTGAATGAAAAATACACTTGTTTCCTAATGGGCGTACTGAGTTTTCCTGTTGCAATAATTATCTTTAAACCAGACACAGACATATCTGCAATATTAGTAATCTGGGCCAAATGTTTCCATAAGCTCTCTACAATACCTGTTACTTCACTCACTGTGTCTCCCATGCGAACTTCAGATATCTGTTGTCCTACTTTGGTTGATGTCTTTACCCCCTTTTTCCTCAATAAATCTTGTTCTATCGCCTCAGCAGTCCATTTGGTCAACATAACATGGCCTACTTTATTAATCTTATTGGGTGGTTTCTTCCTTCTGTCTAATTTCTATTCATTTCGAGATATCTGATTTTCCCTAGCATCTGATTCAGCCGACCTTCTCTAAATCAATCTTAACTCTTATCTAGGGGCTTCTTTCTTTTCCCGCCTACATCCTCACATATTCTTTTTGTGGTGTCCACTGCTCTTCCCTTTCTTTCTGAAATTCATTTACAGCAGATCTATCATCCTCCTTTACACTTCTCTCATCACTATTACTTTCATTACGCCTATCCCTTCACATTAAAATTAGATTTACTTCGCCTTCTGGGGTTTCTCGCTCTGTAGTTTCTAGATAGTCTGACCCCAGCGCTTTTTCCAAGGTTCCCTGTCCAATACAGGTAGACTTTCTATATTTCCTGGCCCACAGACTTCACTGATTGTATCGTCTCTGACTATTTTCTCTTTAGTTGCCTCATTTACATCATATTCCAGTAAATTATCACCTGCTAGTTCCCCATCATCCATTACACTTGTATTACGTAGCTCATGTTCATTTACAGTAGCACATATACTAATAATCTCCTCATCCTTATCCTTCCTATCACTATCAGTTTATTCACTATGGTCACTGTAACTCACTATTCTCTGACTCCTCACTATCATTCGCAATGGCAGTATTACTTTCAATATTGTCTGCTGTATTCACATTGCACATTTCTTCGAATTTCTCCTATGTGTTCTTCACATTCTCTCCCTTCCCCTTCACATATTCAATTACATTTGCACCTAATCTGCATAATGTGTGTACCCAGTGATCGTATTCCTCAGTCTCTACATTACCAGAGCTCTCATTGGTTTCTGTTATAACACTTCCTACCATATCTACTACCATCGTGTACTACGTCTCTGGAAACGCTATTGGCCTTTTGGAATATTCTATCCTTAGTTTTATATTCGTCTACTGGAAAAATATCAGCTATGCATACCTGAAAAGCCTTCCTTAGTTTATGATATCTCTGCATCTCCTGTTCTGTAAGCATTTCAGTCAAACCCTGTACCCATCTTAATTTAGATTCCCATTCTCTCTTTGACCAGTACTTTATGTCTTTGTCACACCAAGCACAGTATTTATCATTTCTATTTTTAAATTCGCAATTAATTTTCGATTTATCAATCTATCTTTCACCATAAGATCTATTCATCTTGAACACCCTTTAATTAGTTTGCCTTTGCTGTTGTGGTGTCCTATCTTCTCTATCTGCTCCAGTTCTGTCTGTCACTGTTGCGGCCGATTGTTTCCCTTATCACCATGTGGGTAATAGGTCCTAGAACTGTAACTAACTCTATGCCCATGATCTCTTCACCTCTCCTACCTCTGTTTGACCTCACTGCTCTGACGGCGTATTCCTTATTCTCATTTCTGTTATTGTTATTGTGGTTATTATAATTATTGTTGGCTCTGTTTTGATTATTATAATAAGATCTGTATTCATTATCCCTATTCCATACACCAAGTTCACCTACTGTCCTTAAGAATGTTGCTGTATCACAGTTGCCCAAACCGACATAAACCTGTACACTCCAAGGCAGCATCCTAAGCAACACATGCAATGGATGTTCTTTGCTATCAATCCCTTGAAATGTTTAATCTTTCTACATAAACCTTCACAATACTCTCTCATACTTTTATTGCCTGGCTTCTATATGGTGTTGTATCTAAACACTACTGATAAACTTCACTTTGTTTACTACTTGACTGAAGTTCTTCCTAAAATTTATGCAAAAATACCATTAGAGCTTCACATTCTTCTGTAGCTTTAATGACCCAGTTACTAACATCGCTGCTGAGTCTATTTTCAGCTGTTATTACTCTCTGTTTTTCTTGGAGTTCTTTAGGGATCAACTTCCTACATGACATCATAAAACTCATTGGATGAATTTCACCTTTTGGGGCGAAATTTTCTATTTCAATCCTTAACTGATTTTGGCATGCACCTCCAAATGCAATATGAGGTGTTAACATACTTTTATTCTCTAATACAGTAACTTTTTTCTGCTAATGATTTATTTTTATTATCTACTTCAGTATTTATTTTAGTAACAGTTTCTTTTAATCTCTCAGGCACAGATTTTCCAAAGCTCTGAATTTTAATATCAATTTCAGATTGTACTTCCTGGCCAGTAGTTACTACAGTGCTTATCCTTTCCTCGCAACTGCCTCTCCTTTCATTAACTACCTGTTTTGTCGCTTCTTCATTACTTTCTGGTCCACAAACTCCATTACCTCTTCCTCCAGTTCCTCTTTTAATGACTTAGACATTAAACCTGCATTTTCGTCTAACTTCCCGCCCGGTTGTGTGACCTTATCTATTAGTGTTTGTATGGCCTGTTTGTGTTTAGTTTCAAACGCCTCTATTGACTGATTTTTATGAGTTATCAGTGACTGTTTTAATTGATTTACCTTTTGCATGGTTTGATCTTGTTTAGCATCCAGTGCCTGTATTTACTAGATTTGTTGACTAAATTTCGCATAGTTTGACTAAATTTTGTATCTACATTGTGCATAGTTTTAATTTCGTTTTGTATTGTCTTACTGAATTGTGTCTTCATTTGTGACGGCATTGCCTGCAACACGCTCATTATTGGATTATCCCTGTCCAATGTGTTCAGACCTACTCCCATTTTCACTGTTCCTACTTCAATAGGATGTATAATTACCTTGTCTACCTCTTTTTGGTCTGAATCTATTTTCTCTTGCTCGATATTAAAAAGTGGATACATAATTGAATCTTCTGAACTTCCCTGGTCGATATCTATCGGCACTTGCTTCACTGTTATAAATTCTGTACTTTTTGTACTTAATGGACTATCTTGTACACTGTTGATGTTTGCTTTCCCGCCTATGGCATCCGTTTTGTCCATGTCTGATAATAGTCTATGATCCTCTTCTAGTGACGGCTTGTCCGCCATCCTGAAAAACTTTCTAATATTACATAGCCAAAAAAAGCAATTAATTTTTAAAATGTTCCTGTTCACACTTACTAACTTCCGATTAATGTGTGAACGCTTCCTAACACTGTTCTTACCTAAATCCTCTTTAAAATTTTGTTTCCTAACTTTCGCAACATCTTTGCCTACATGTTCTCTCAACGCTGGGTCCAAGCAAGAAAGTCCCGTCACCAGGAAGTCACGTGCGATGCCCCACCCAGTTCTATCCTTATATACATCAGTTTTCGCTTATAAATGACCATGGCCAGCGATCGGAGTCATAATTATAATGGAAAGACACTCACATGCAGTAAGAAATCAGTGTTGATTTCACTAATCGCTCTAGGCGCTGCTGAGCTAATCTCTTACCATACAATCTTTAATTTTGAACCGATATAGTAACTTGACAAGCAGGCAATGGGGAGGAGAGCACATAATATAAGTAATAACCACTTTGAAATAGAGACATATACTGCTTATGGACAATATGAATCCTACACATGTATCACTTTCATTGCCACAGAAAAAGACACTTTCATCTGTGCAGAATGGATCTGTTTTAAACTTGAGTCACTTTTAAGTAAAACAACACTGAAATGTAGAGTGAAATTATCCTGCTAAGCATTAAAGATCCATAGCTACTGTGGTGGTGTTTTTCTGGTCCTTGTAACTAATAAACATCTTCCTTTGACATTGTCTTTATACAGAATTGACCACTGACTGAAAATGACTTTTTACACCCATGTTTTCTGATAATTTTCAGCGTGAATAATTTTTGAACTGATAGTACTTCAGTGCAATGTAACAACATTTTCCTGCACTTTTGTTGAAACATAAATTTAGTTTGTCACATACCATGAATCAGTAAAACCGTATGCTCTGAACACCACAGCAATAATCTGTTTGTAGTAATGAAAATATGCAGAATACCTTTTGTTGCCTTCTTCTGCAACAGCCTTTATTATGCTTGTCAATGTAATAAAATAGCTGGTACTTTGAACACTGTCTGATGCTTTGCTTACTATGGCAATAATAATTTCCAGCGCTTTATATATGCCTAAGTATATTCAGCTTATGACCTTAAAATGTTGCTGATTAAATATCACAGCATATGAAAAGGACACACTAAACATCTACTGAAATATCAACACTGTGATGAAGAAAAATGGCTCTGAGCACTATGGGACTTAACATCTGAAGTCATCAGTCCCCTAGAACTTAGAACTACTTAAACCTAACTAACCTAAGAACATCACACACATCCATACCCGAGGCAAGATTCGAACCTGCGACCGTAGTGGTCACGCGGTTCCAGACTGAAGCGCCTAGAAACACTCGGCCACACCGACCGGCACTGTGATGAAGCTTGTTGCTTTAAAACGTTCGTATTACTTAACTTGCACAAGAAGATGACAATCATGGCTTTTGCAATATGTCAGTCACTATGGAAAATAGAATATAATTAACTTCACCATAGAAATAAATACTTCAGTCCTTTTGTTGTGTTGAGCAACATGTTCCAGCCTCGAACGCGATTTTGCTAGTGATGGATGGTTTAACAGATTTCACACAGTGGCTTCCACGTTGTAATTCCCATTGTAATATTGTCCAGTACAGTGGGTAATGCAGTAACATAATGTTTGCCTCCTTCACAGCAAACAACGACTTCCCAGTGGCTCTCGTAATAATATTGCCACTTCTGCTTGGTTCTCAAATAGCAGCTTAATATCGTAGAATTATGTGTAGCAATAACTTCCCGTCCATCCAAGGTCATTTAACAATGGTCATGCCCCTCTTAATCACCACATAATACAGTACGTGGGCATCACACCACACATTACTTCACAATATTGTCGACTCACAAAGTGAACTGTTCTGGAACTTTTTGTCACAATGTTTCTCCCAACTCATCCTTCTGTGGGGGAATCCCTTTAAATTGTAACTTAAGCCTAAACCCATGACTCGTTTCAGTTGTCATACAAAGATTCTTAATACTTTTAAGGCTAAGATCTACTTAACAATATATAGAAATTAACACAACAAACATTATTTACAGCTATAGCTCGCGTCACGTAAGACAGTGTTTCTGCACGTAGAGGCAGAGCAGTGAAGGGATGACAACTGCACATGCGTGGCAGCACAGAGCGGGCAAACAAAATCCACATTGCCGAATTGCTTTGCTGCAGACAACATTCAGGCTCATTTGCCTACAGTACATCGTATTATACGTTCAAATCTATGAGGAGAATAGTAAATATTAAAACCAATCTCGATCAGTCGTCAATATTAACTTACATCTTGAAGACGTTGCGTCCCCTGCTCCACAGATTTACTCTGCGTGAAGTCAGGATGACCGATAACAGCGAAAACTACCGATATCTCGACAAGTAACAGTTATTGTCATTTTAAGGCGTTATACAGTTCATGCCTTGAAAATGACAGGGGCTTACATGTGGAATAATGGAATTTTAATAAAAGCTGCATTCTCGCATGTTATTAGAGCATACAACGTGATGGGAGAAGTTTAACCTCTCCCTGGGCAAAATGTTGAGCATTATAGTAGATGTAATTCAAAGGTTACAACGTCCTAATCAAAAAGGCTAGGAAGTTCTCATTATTATGTACGCAACTGATATGTTGACAAACACATTTTTAAACCACAAGTCTTTAAAACTAAGAAATATTATTACTTTGTTCCAAAACGTCTACATTGTTATGCTACCATCGCTTCTATTTGAATATGTTTCCAAACAATCTGATTGTAAATCTACGATGATAGGTTCAACGCTATCCATCATCACTTTCCTGTAAAATTATTCTTTCTGAAGCTTTTCAGCATGCCGCAAGAACTGTGCCCATGCTACAGGTGGGGTATTGCCTACTGCCTCATGCACAAGCGATTCAGTGAATGTTATATTAAATGTTTTTTTTCTTCCCCCACATAGCCTTATCCCTTGCCAAAACTATGCGACCCCATTCACGTGCAAGGATGTCAAGTTTGTACGTTCTGTCACTTGACTTGTATAAATTAAGGAAGTGCAGGAGATCAGCACGAGTGTGGTTTATACTGTGCTTAATATTTTTATTTTGAAGCCAGGGAAAAATACCCGCCTTTCTGATGTTTATACTTGGTGTTTTCTCTGTAACAGTTGAATTATAACTAGCAGTGACTGTCTTCGAAGCAAGGTATGCCAAGAATTGTGAATCACGTCATGAAACTGACAGCATTCATTTTTGAATGATAGTCACTGCTGATTTTTTAGATGTAAATACAAGTTTACTCTCAGAAACAAAAACAGAAGAAGAATCAGTATGCAGAATCATTATCCTCACAGACATGAAGAACTTCTAAAGTTTATTTGTAGTAATATTGGTTAACTGTTTGTCCAGGAGGCACCCACTCTTTATGAACAATTGTTCATAAAGAGTGTGGGTGCCTCCTGAACAAACAGTTAACCAATATTACTACAAAGCACACACGCATGAATTTCACTTTTGGCTTTGACTAGCGAGCTGTTCTTGGTCTGGGTGATCCCTTTGAGCACCATTGCGAACTTTGGCGTTTAGTCTGTGGATTATACTGAAAAAACCAACTTTCATCATCAGTGATAACATGGCTCAACGATTCTGGATGGATTTCCGTTTGCTCTAACAGATCGGCTGCGACATTTTTCCATGTTTCTCGCTGTTGTGGTGTGAAATTTTTGGGGACAATTTTTGCACAAATCTTTCTCATACCAAGATCTTCAGTTAATATTAGACAAACCGTTTCTCGATTGATGTTCAGTTCTTCTGTAATCATTTTCACGGATAATCTTCGATCAGATCATACGATTTCATGCACCCTGGCAAAGCTGACATCCATCCGTGAGGTTGATGGTCGTCCACTGCAGTCTTCATCTTCAACATTCGTTCTGCCTTCACAAAACATTTTATGCCAACGAAACACTTGAGCTCTTGACATAACCTCGTCTCCAAAAACCTTCTGAAGCTTACCATAAGTTGTTGTCGCGTTTTCACCCAATTTAACGCAAAAAGAAATCGCATACTGTTGCGCAGTATTATGCAGTTCCATTTCCGTGATAAGAGACACAAAGACGTTAACTTATTGCAGCACGACTCATGGCTGAGCATTTGCATCGATGTGCTGCTTGGACTAGAAGTAGCTAGCAGACCAAGGTCAAAGATATTGCGCCTACACAAGCCTGCAGGGTTGCCACTTCTTGCAAAGGAAATCAGTCTCATTACTTTATTGTCACATCTTGTATAGTTCTCTATAAACCAATAGAGTTAATTGACTATGTCTTTTTGATCTGTGGGTATTGCCTCATTTTCAGCTTGCAATTCAGTGACAGTCATCAGGAGGGACAAGTATCGAAACAGCAATATGGGCAGAAATAGGTGTGGAGTCTACAGAAGCAATATTTGAAATCCCAGATGCAGAATCCCGGCAAACATTGGTCTGCGCCAGAGTGTCGTCAACATGTGATGACCACAGAAACTGAGGTGATGTCAACACCACCTCGATCGAATATTGCGGCTCGTGCGCTGACATCGTGGCGGCAAGTTTGATGCCATCAGGCATAACCGGCGTCACTGTGGTAACGGAAACCGGAATATGTGGGGAGATTCCGGAAACATTTTTTCAGATTCCCTAAACTGTTGCGAAGTATCTACTACGCTGTCAGTGTCAGTGCTACCAGCATCCCTAGAACGGCAGTCTTTGTTAGTTAAGAAAGAAGTTATCGATAGAGGAGCACTGTTACCACATCTAGTCGAGGGTGGAATGGGGGAAGACCTACATCAGAGGAGGGTGACAGCTCTTGTAAAGAATCTACTGCAGAAGGCTTGTGGGAAACAGTGGGAGAAGCCTCTGCAACAAGGTCGGCAACCATTAATTTTTGGTGCTGTACTCAGCCATTTTTAAGTACAATTGCCCGTTTAGGACAGTTAGTGAGTACCAACGTGCCCCTCATAAGTAAGAAGAACACGGTAACCGTAAATAACCAGATGGGAGGGTGTATTTACTTTAATGTGCATCTCAACTGATCGAACACCATTACAACATTGCAATTTATATTGCGCAGACCAACGTTCATTACAAATCAATTGAACCACACGCCACCAAAGCTTCCTTGAGATAATTGTAATCTACTTCTGGGGGTAAACTATCAATCCCAACTGTGCTAACAGAACCAGCCCTGTGACGAAACGACACCTGCTCACAATGTTTATGCAAAAACTTACATAGCAAAACAGGGGTCAAGAACTTCACAAAAAGGCAGTTAAGGTCAGTATGAAATATGCTAACTGTAACTGGTCCTGGTTGACTTGTTAAACTGAAAACTGGGCTTACTCTTCCGTAGGAACAATCGGGAAGCCATGACAGTATGTGCCAAAGCTGCTAAACAAAACATTTCACAACACAAACAGTAAAATTACGAGACAAAGGAGACCAGCGGACAAAGAAACGCCCCCCACACAATCTAAATATTCACAACTCGAGCAGGACGTCCAATCTCTGTTGTGTCTCAAGCGCAGTTGTAGACCTACGAGCCCTGTGATATCACGAACGCGAAATATTCCAGTGCAGACCATCCTGCGAAATCGTCCAGGGGTGCACTGTAGATATGGTGTCAGTTGGGTGGATTGGGGGTGGGGGTGCTTTCTGCAGACGCTGCCCAATTCGACAGAATGTGTGGCAACTCGGTGCATTATTGGAAAGTGCTGTTGCCCTTCCACAGAGTTTGTGGCGACACGGAGCATTGTTGGCAAAGTAAAGAAACGGGTTCTACATCTAAAAAAAAAAGCTTTTAAATAATAAAACATGATCTATACAAGGGATCTGATTACCCCTGTTAGTCATGGACGAAAAAGAAATATATATTAGGTACTTCAGTACAATTATTATATAGAAGCAATAAAAATCACTTTAACGGGGGGCCAAATGAACAATTTAAGTCAATATAATTCCAGTAAACCTGCAAAAGTAAAAACATATTATTGTAGGGGCCTACATAGACATCGCGCATTTGCTAGATGCCCACGAAATGCGTAATTTTCTATTGAAGCTGACAGCCAATGAGAAAATAGGTGTGGTTTTCAAGCAGTAGTGGCGGACAGCATCAGATGGTAATATATGTAATTTTATGGTAGCTAATGTTACCACACAAAAAATAAAATATGTACTCCCTCCAAAAGAAGTTACAAACAAACATTAAAATAAAATTATAATGAGCAGCAAAATGTCTGAGAAGAATTTTGAAAGAAAATTATTAATTGAACTTTGGCGTGTTTTCAACACTGTCAACAAGACGAAATAACGGAAAGAATATTTATTGGAACTAAACAAAATTGAGATGTTGTGACAGTGATTTTCAAACAGTTAATTTAACTGCAATTGTCTTTAATTTTGAAATGAGAGGGATCGTAATAATTTTCTATTTAATGTCTTAACCGTTGCTGCAGGCAGTGCGATGACGTCAGCGGTAGTCCGCGCAGACGATGTGTGAAGTGAATCTTGGCTTGTGGCGTGAAGATAATGATAGACCCTCCTGTTTCATTAATATGCCAGTTACGACGATGCTCCACGTCTCCGTTGTAGTCGAATCAGCTGGCAGCACTGGCGTGATAATAATAGTTCCAGTATGTGCGTTGTTACACGTGCGACGTTTTATTATTATAAGTTTATTAATCACGCGGTGTGGGTAGGTTAGAATTATGCAATGTCTTTAGCATTTAAGATATATATCCGGTTAATGCCAATACTTCGCACAGTTCTTTCACCGTGTTGCCACAGGAAAACAGTCACATGTGTTTTTCACTATAACAGTCTGTTAAACATCAGTTCAATTACGTCGTCGTCTTTAAGGCAGTTTGAATGATATAATAAACGTTTCTTGATGAAATCATAGCACTGTTCTTTTACTTAACACTTTGGTTTGGCCCATTTTCACGCAATTCTAACAGTTAGTGTCTCCTCACGACAATGGTATCTGGTTCCTGGCTAATTCTCACAAGTTCACACAGTTTGTAAAATCGTCACCGCAAACACTCAATATACTTTTCAGGTTCTACTGTTCACTTAATAATGCTCGATCTCCTATTAACACAGCGGACGCACTGTAATTAATTGTTCCTCCGCGTATCACCGTCTTTCACGCCGAAATTTGCAACGTTTTACACCCGCGAACCGACCACGTACCACAACACACTCGCACGCGCTCTATCGATAGTCGTTCACTCTCTCTCTGACACAATACCACAGTCTAACATAAGAGTCGCGACACTTCGCCTGTATTTTGTTGCCTACAGCGCCAGCAGCGCCCCAAGCGGCCGGTAGGTTGAACTGTGAGTTCGGCGCGATCGTGAAAGCGAATAGTGATTGTTTATTTTGATTTATACAATGGTTTTTACCATCGGGAGCGTTTGAAGCGCAATAAGTTGCAGCAACAAAAGGGAAGAAGACACCACAGCTGTCTTTTTTTAGGTTTCCTAAGGATTCTGGGAGGTATATACCATCATGTTAGAAAACTGTATCGTCAGGATTCACTTGCAAACTATATGTGTATAAATGATGAATGTTTCGTTTTAGGAGCAGAAAATGGCTTGTTAATAGCAGACGAGAAGACCTTATGAAGAAAGACCCAATTTACCTGTATAATAATATTAGGTTTTGTTCGCTACATTTCGAACAAAACCAGTTCATGAACGCAGACAATAACAAACTCGTTTGGAATGCAGTACCCACACTGTTTGACATTCCAAATAAGCCCCCTCAACTGATGATGAAGAAGAAACTGCCACAAAGATTCGACAGTCAATCTAAAGCTGTAAAACAGTCCTATGACACAGAAGCAACCAGTTCGACTCTCCATGTATCAGGGCCAGATTCGTTTGCATCAACACAGACCTGCTTTGACGATGAAGTGGTTAAATTAAGTACAGCTGTTCGTGTCTTACAGAAGCGTGTGAAGTGTCAGAATGTGCAGAAGCGAAACTATTACGGGACAAGGAAAGTGCCTACAGACAGATTGTTTGAAAATTACTCAAATATTTGGTTTTTCGTGAAATGTAATGTAATCAGCTCATTATAATGTTTTCAGAATATGTCTACCACTATTTGGCAGTTGCTTGTCCCACTTAGAATAATATAAAGATGAAGGTCGTACTTGTGGCAACAGGCGACAATGACAAACACAGTAAGCCTGCAGAACGATAAACGAGCTGTCGATCGCTTTTGCATGTAGAGGTACATGTCTGTTCTTCTTACATGTGAATCTGTGTGTTTATATTCTTTTGATATCAACGTGGTAAGCTGCAATTCTGTCCAATGTCACAAGTGTTTCTTCACGAATGTGTTGTAGCTTGCCACTCTATTCATGGTTTTTGTCCATACTTGCGCATATTTTAGAACCATTTTTAGAGGCGTATATGCCTTCTGATACTACACAAACTCTTGGAGGCAAGAAAATAACTCGAATAATTCGGAAATGTCGTAGGAAATGAATGCAAACAAACATTATGCTTACGACGCGTCTGACGTTCACCTTACCTGCCGCTTGGAGCGCTAGTGTCGCTCCATCTGTCAAACGGCGACAAGTTTTACAGCAGTGAGTGTCGCGACTGTTATGTTAGACTGTGAGAATACTTCTCCGAGGCTAAGCAAAGATTTACATAGCGTACAGAACCAGAACATTCATATTCGTACAATATAAAATATAAAACAGTAGCAAAATGAATGAAGAAACAATGTGACGTATTAACAAATAAAGAATAGTTGAAACACATAGCGTATAGAACCAGAACATTCATATTCGTACAATATAAAATATAAAACAGCAGCAAAATGAATGAAGAAACAATGTGACGTATTAACAAATAAAGAATAGTTGAAATAAATGATACATACATACTATGACAAGGTAATGCACAAAAGAAAAAAATATTATCTACTTTCGGAGATAGCAATGTCTTAACAGCAAACGCTGTTTTCGGAGGCGCCGTGGCTCGCAGAGGGCGGCCTTCCGGGGCTATTGGTATCTGCATGTAGGGCTGACGCTGGACTCGTACAGCCTGCTGCTAAGTGAGTGTTTTTTGTGATATGGCTTGCAATAACGACTGCGCGCAATGCCGCTATCTTGTTCGGGATGCAACGGTAGACACGCGTTCGAACGTCCTTTAGACATCTTGAGCCCTAAGCTGTGATGAGTTTCAGGCAGTCGAAAGTACTGTCTATCAAGACTGCGTAAGCAAATGGGTGAGAAACTCAGGCGTCTTCGAGTGGTTAAGTTTTGAATTATCGTATCCATTGTTTTCGTAGAGTTGGGGTCATCACGTCTGGTTCGCACGCAAAAAGTCTCCATTCTCTCCCGGACGGGACTACTGTTTTTCTGCTTCTGTCGGATTCTATTGAAATAGCGCTCCTGTAAGCCTGGCAGAATCGTCCGCCATGTTTTCCCCATTCTGACATTTTGGCAATGTTTACCTTGCGGGTGGTTAACCTATTTACGCGACTTTTTACAATATTTCTTATAGAAGATTAGGTATTGCATGTATGAAGTTCACCGAACGGTAATTCATGTTTATAGAGATCTTTAGAACGCCATTTTTACATAACACAAGAATTGAAATGTATTATTACACGGCTAAGAAATGTAGTCTCAGAACTTGCGCGGTATTTCGTAAATATTAAATGTGATGAGTAAAGAACTCTGTCCCAATGTTCTTCTAAATCAGATATGGGCATTATGCAGTAACAACCTCAGGCTATTTATTATTTTTAATCTGTAGGCATTTGCAGAAGCAGTATTGTTTTTCTAATTATAAGTAGGTACTTTAAGAAATGCGGCATTTTTATTGTACATGGGGGGAGGAAATAATATTGTATCATGTTCCAGTGAAACGAATTTTTATTAATAATTTCCTCTATCATTTAATCAGTATTCATATTGTGTACTTCATGATAGGTCTGTACAACTCAGTGACAGTGTTAAAAAAATATCAGAAAATAGTTCTGTAGCTCTATCTAGGTATAACACACTATCATAAAGCACGGAAGCCACTGTGTTACATTGCCCTAGATTCTGTTTCCACAGAATTAACGTCTATAATTTTGGTTGGTTAGGCATTCAAGATGCAATTCTATTGAGTAGATAGCCTGTAGAGTCAGTGCCTTTACATAACTCTCTCCTGGAACATTGTGATACAGAAAACTGTTTTTCGTATATCTGTGTTTGCTGTGGAGCTTGTGTATGTGAACTGTGCTTTGAGTGGATACCCAGTGTATATATTTAATAAAAGTTTGTTTGGATAAGTTAGGGCTTATTAGGACATAGCCAAATTTCTACCAACAAAATTGTCAAGACTGTAGCAGATTTAATGTGAATGCAAGCATAGATTGGGAACAATATTTACAATTTCTATTCCATTTGTATTCCAAAGTTTTCATGCATATATTTCACAGCTTAACATACACATTTACTGTATTCATTTCTAATCAGAAAATGCCATAGTTTATCCAGATCCACAACATTGAAATATGCAAGTAAAATTGGTGGTTTTATTGTTACACTTTGGTAAGATGGTGGACAGTGTCAGTTTTCAGGAGTGGGGAAGAGGTTTGCTTTTGACTATGTATTTAGAAAACAGAAATTAATGAGTTTAGCTGCTTTATTCAGCAATAAACATAATCACAGTAAAAAACAATTTTATTAACAATTAGCAGAAAGAATTTACATAAGTAGGTTGTAGTACAAAGTTTTACATTTGTAAACTACACACGTGAAATCCTAGAAAGGAGAACAATACACCAAATATACAAACTTAAGCCCACAAATAAAATACCAAATAAATGTATGGTTTTAGTAAGAGAACATATACATATTGTTCTTCATTTATTGTAAAGTTTAAAATAGAATCTTTAATTTACACTTTGGAAGTGTTTTGCAAACATTTATATTATGAAAAATGGAAAATTGTTAATTGAATTATCCACTGAAATTTATACAATTTTCCAACATTTAAAAAGTAATTGTAAGAACACATTCAGATGTAAAAATTTCTACTTAACAGACTTACAAATGAGGAACATCACAAGGATTTATTTATTTTTATTACTTTATTTTAACTCCACCATTGTTCTCTAAGGCCTCATTTCACAAATAATGAGGGAGGAGAATGAATCACTTAAAAAAAACCTGGGTGGTTCTGGCTCCAGATGGCAACATCTGCTGAGGGTCCCTGCCTGGTGTTACAGGTAAAGTCCCAAAATCCAGACATGCCCGTGTGATAACCACTGGTAAAACCTCAACACATACCAATAATCATGACAGGACAGCAGGAAAGAATCCACTACCTGGACCACCAGTCAGTTGTGTAGTGGAACTGATCATTGGATTCCAGGGGATCAGGCATGTCATGAAGAGAAGAACTGGTGCTTGTCAAAACCCTAAATATGTATTACACAGGAACACTGAATTTGAACACACTACCAAAACTAGGTAAATTGAAACAACTGGCAAACACCATAGATTAATTCAATTATTAAAGTTATGGCAATACAGGAAACAAGATCTTCATGTCAGACCACTGTGTCTCTGAAAAGTACGCGATATACAAGGGGAAACTAGCCATAACCATTCTGGGAAAAAATCTCACTCTCTTTGGAACAGGATTTGTAGTACACAAACCAATACTGAACTCCGTAACCGATTTCACCTTAAAATCAGAAAAAACAACAACTCATCACAATACAGTCTGGAAAGAAAGCCTATACATTCATCAATGCACATAGCATCTGCAAATAATTACAAGAAAACCCCCACATGACAGAAGAATTTTGAGATCTGGAAGAAACCATTAACAAAATCTTCACAAGGCACATAGAAGTGTTACTAGGACATTTTGATGTCCAATATGATTTTCGACCTCAAAATCATCCACTCATTTCCTGAAACTGCAAAAGAAACTATGAACTTGGAAATCATCCAACAACACAACAGTCTCCAGAGAAATTATGGATGTCAGAACAAGAAAAGTTTTTTTTAATCCTCCACATCAAACAAAAATTTATACACAGAGTACATACAACAACACAAGAAAGAAATAAACAAAAGATTAAAAAATCTACAGTAATGGCTGGACAAAACTATCACAAAAATGAAAGATCTGCAAAAATTAGGGCAACCACTGAGAGAAGGAAAAACAAGTGATGGAACATAATGTGTGACAGAGCCATAGAAGACAGTACATAATTTACTCTTTCCTTTGCTTCTTGTGGAATGAAGCAGAGCCAAATGAATTTAACTGAGACTTTTATCACTTAAATGCTTTGTGATACCTCTGCACCGAACTGTTACATAGTGTGATATTATTTGATCCTTCAGGTTGCAGCACGTTGGTAGAATTATGTCATTACACTTTTTCCTGATTTTCTAAATTAAAAAATCATCCACTGTCATTTCACATGCTAGGAGAGGGCGTATGAAAATTTGTAGCATTTTCTCAGATTCATTGCAGATTCTGTAGATTCCTGATGATGGCCTTTTCAACCCCCCCCCCCCCCCCCCATGTCACAATATTCTGTCAAGCGTGTATGATGCTCTAGAATAATGGGCTGAGTGAGATCTTTTACAGTCTTTAAGGCCACTAAACATTTACTGCACATCTTTCTCTTTTCGAGGGCATTTACGGTTGCACCTGCAATATAATATAGGTCATTTTCTTCGGCATCTGTCAGATTTATGGGCATGTTCACATTTCCTAAATTATTGTCATCTGTCAGGCCTGGTGTTGTAACATCAGAAGTCTTATTTACACTAGTGAAATCCAACAAATGCGTGTCAGTATCGGCAGTATAATTAGCATTCGATACATCTGATATAAACTGTGAAATAACTACAAGCTTCATGGCTCTCCTAGCTTCTAACACAGTAGGTTTAGCACCTGATTTTCTTCGTGCTTGATAAAATACATTTTCCAAACCATTCTGCATCAACCTTCCTGGCATCAGAAATTTGAAACCCTGTTCAAAAAGATCTCTTGCAACGTTCATTACACTAATACTAGACATTATAACTCCTGTCTGAAGAGGTTTCAATCCTTTCCCAAATTCTGTGTCTTGGAAAATGGAAAGAACAGATGTGAAGAATTGAAATTTCTTTTCACTGTTCTTCCCTGTTATAGACTTCTTCAAGTATCTAGCAGACATGATAGTAAATCACTCATGCACTAAACTAATCCACCAAGCAGTGGAGAGAACATCTGTACTTATTTGTTGTAAACTAACAGCCTTCTCTAAAGCTGCAGCAGTTTTAATGGAAAACAGTTTAACAGCTGGTGCAACATTCATGGTGTTAAAATGAGTTGGAAACAAATGCATCCTGCTTAAATGACAGAGTAATCTCAAACGTTCTTCAGACACTGTTTCCATTGCCCAAAGCTCTTTAATGTGTCCTGAAGATACAACTTTAGTTGGTAGACTTTCTGCTTCGCATATTTCCCAAGGTTAAATGATAATACGAGAAAAAAAAAGCAGATCATATGTTTTTTAATAAATGAGATACATCTGCAAAAGTGTGCATATTTTGAGAACCATCTATTTTAATTGTAGTATTTCTAGTGCTCCTGTTAAGACAAACTCCCAGAGAACTACACAGTGCTCCCCATATCTGACAATAAAGCTCTAGGACTGAGACCTACAGCTCGAACAGCAGTAACTGCATTTGTAATGAGCTGTTTCATCTCTATGCCAGTAGTAGATGGGCCTGTAATTTCATGGGCAATAACATATTTCCACCAATTTTTAAGTCCTCCAATCCTTTCTTTGTATCCCAGGGTAACATGTCCAGTAAATGAATTACTTACAATATCATAAGCCTACCTGCACACAGTTCCGTTGCATCCACAGACATGCAGCATTCCCTGTCATTAAAGTCCATGACCTCTACTTTTGTTTTGAGTAGTGCTATTATGGACTAAATAATACAATAATTTAAATCTATGCCCCTCATTCTCCTACTGAATGTGCTGTAGTGTGGCGTGGTATATCCACTCGATCTTAGGAAGTTATACCCATACTTACCTAAAGCTAAACATAGCTTCAGCCCTTCAATAATTCCCTCACTTGACCATTCAGATATTGAATATCTCTCAGTTTTTGTCATTACAATCTGCTCTGCAGATAAAAATTTCAGCACGATTTTATTTTGTACTTCTAACTCAGTTTTTAAGGAAGCATTCTCTCTTTTCAAAGAAGTAATTTCCTCATTTAATGCAGCCACGCTAGTGTCATCGGCATGACCCTGAAAACGAAGGAGCATTTTTTATTATATTGCATGAGAATGAAAGTCACTTACTAAAATGTAATGAATAAGTGTAAATCTGGGATGGAATTCATTCATTCCATGCATTAACTGTTTAATTCATGTCATTTTAACAGGTAATAATTATATGTTGTGTGCAACTATTCTGAAATATAAGAGCGAGTTCAAATAATGGGAGAACCATAATAAATGAATACTGAAAAAATCAAATATTAAAATTCCGAAGTATTGCGATACGAAAATCCTAACCAGCGTACTGAAGAGTTATTATAGCCCTTTACACTCCAACCCCCACGATCGTGAGGGTCTGGACCGACTTCATACTTTTTATTCCCTGGAGCTAGAATGCAATTGCAGCAGGGAACGAACGATCGTGAGGGCTACTTTGGTTCATGTAGTACCGCCGAACGCCACTAGATCGCAGCTCCGTCCACTCTGCTGTTTTGGCGGGCTTCTTTGTCTTCTGGTGTCGTTGCATGACGTGTAGCAGCTTTTTCTTGTCTGTACCAGTTGTGTTTGCGTGTGATTCTGAGGAATTGTTTGGATTCAGTCTGTTTCTAGACATCTCAAATAATTTGTGTATTATCGAAATATCCATTTTGCGTGATTATTGCGGCTGTGGTGCTCGAAAGTGTCTCCACCATCACATTCGTGAGGGTAGGCGTTGCCGCAGTTTTCACGTATTGACGTTAGTTTTCCTCTACTACCTTTTTTCGCATTCTTGCATGTTGATTAATGCAATGTATATGGTGTAATGTATTGGAACATTTTTAGATAATGAGGGGCTTACTGAGGAAGATATTTTGTAGTTGCTTGATGCATCAGACTTAGAAGTAAATGATGAACACGATTCTGAAGATTCGTTTGTGCCAGAAAATATTGGTGCATCGAATTCTGATTCTGATGCAGATGAAATACCAGTTCAAACTGCATCAGAATCGTCAAGGAATAATAATCAACTGAAAGTAGACACTCTCAGTTCTCCACAAGTTGTAAAGAAGAAAAACCTATTAGGCGGAAAATATCTGTGGAAGAAAAAATTATTTAAAGCTAAGCATCACCCAGGACCATTGAACTTTTCTAGAACACAGGTAAAATATACGCCTTCTTTCTGGGTTACTGTAATATATTTTGTTCTGTAAATGAGAATTTGGTCCATTGTAAGCTGTTTGTTCTATTTTCAAATCAATTTTCTTTTCTTTTTACAGATCCATTGTGTACTCCTCTCCAGTATTTTACCACATACTTTGCAGATGAAGTCTTTAAGATTGCTGAAGAACATACGAATCGTATACTGTGTGGAAGCATGGAAAAAGCATTAAAACAGATGCAACAGAACTTAAGAAATTTATAGCTGTCAACCTGATTATGGGTTGCATCAAACTTCCTCGATTGAGATTATACTGAAGCACTGAGTATGGCTATACTCCAGTTTCGAGAATCATGTCAAGAGACAGGTTTCTGGCACTCAGAAATGCTTTTCACGTGGTTGATGCTTCTTCTGCCACAGAAAATAATAATAAACTGTGGAAAGTACAGCCAGTTCTTGATGCAATAAGAAATGTGTGCCTGAGTCTTCCACAGGATCATGTTACTTATTCAGTTGATGAACAAATGATACCATTTACAGGTCGCTGCCCACTGAGGCACTTCGTAAAAAACAAACCTCGACCAGTTGGATTAAAGAACTTTGTACTTACTACATCTGCTTGCCTTGTATGAGACTTTGAAATATGTCAGGGTGATTCAACTACTCTACAGACTAACGAATTTGGATTGGGCCCTTCTGTGATATTAAGATTGACACAAACTTTACCTCAAGAAAGCTTCATCTACTCTGATAGATATTTTACATCACTGCCTTTACTGGAGAAATTGACTGAAATGAAGCTCTATGGAAGTGGAACAATAATGGCTAACAGACTAAAGGGCTTGCCTCTCACTGATGCAAGCAAGATGGTTCGTGGACAGAGTGTAGAACATGTTGCTGAAAACTGTGATTTAGTAGTTGTAGAATGGAAAGACAGCAACAAAGTAATCATGGCTTCAAACTGCTGTGGCTCCACACCGACTGAGCCTGTGCAACGCTGGTCCAAAATTGATAACAAACACATTGAAGTCGATTGTCCTTCTGTGGAGTGCAAATATAATCAAAACATGGGTGGAATTGACGTTTGTGACCAGCAGATGGAATGCTACAGAGCCTGATTCAGAAGTATGAAATGGACATGGAAAGTAATTTTGTACTTTGTGGACCTTGCTGTGGTAAATGCATGGAACCAATACATGAGAAGCATCAAATGGAACAATATTCTAAGAAAATAACAGAAAGATTTGATACACTTCAAATTAGAGGTAATGGATAATTTGCAATAGCACATTATTTTATGTTTACATTAATGTTACTTGATATTGTGTTATTTGATATAGATATTTGAAGTTATGTTATTTGATATTATTCTATATTTCTAGGTAGCAGAAGGACTGCTTGCAGTTCTACCTGAGGATAGGAGGGTATTAAGTGACAGTGAGACTGAACAAGAGGGAGATGCACTTCCTGCAGCCAAAAGGTCTAAAGTCTTTAATCAACCTGCAAATCTTCCATGCAGTGACAAGCGCTATGATGGATATGAACATTTTACAATTTCTGATGATATGCCAGCACCATGCACTTGCAGATACGAGCCATGCCAAAGTTGCAGCAAAATGCGGTGCAAAAAGTGTAACGTATACTTGTGCCTGTCGAAGGACAAGACATGTTTCAAGGACTTTCATGTTCCTCCCAAATAGAAACAAAGAAGACAAACATTCATTTAAAACATCTACAACAAGAGTTTTGTACATTTTTGTAAAGATTTACAAGCACAATACATGTTGCATTCTCTAAAGTATTTTGTATTAGTATTTACCTGACCCTCACGATCATGACAGTACCGCCCCCTCCACCCAAAAAAAAATTTTGAACTCCAGAATTTTTTCTTAGTTTTCTAGTAACATTTAAAACTAAACAAACATGGAAAAGCATTAGGAAACGAAATCACTTTTTAAAAAATCTTCAGGTTGTAAAGGGATAGCTACAGAATGCAATGAAATAATATAAGATAAAACTGTTCAAAACTTACACCAGTATCTATATTTTTTGGAACAATTTCAGCAGGTTGTGCACATGCGGCAGGGCCATTTTCAATTATCTCAATGGACTGAAAATAAAACCAAAGTTAAAAATTACCTCTAGGGATGATTTTGCATAGTTGTGAAAAAGCGTTTCTTCCTTAATGAGTCCTTGGCCCTTCTTCCGCTTACTGGTTAGCAACTTTGGAGGATTGGGTACATCAAATATAGTTGGCACAGCTGTTGGCTTAACCTATTTCAAATTATCAAGTCTGTTGTTCTCAAACTGTGTCTCTTCAAAATGAGCCTGAAACAAATATGTATTATTAGTGTAAAACATATACTGTATTACTAAATGATAGAGAAGATATTATTTGGAGAAACATACAGCCTACTTTTTATTGTGTAAATAAAATGATTACCGGCATTCTAAATTGTGTGTGTGTGTCATCCATTACAAATAGTCACTTTTTGTTAATCCAAACAGTACATGTGTTTAGTACTGTCACACCAATCAAGCAACAAAAATTATAGTTTTAGGAGCACAAAAGATGAAAATTTTAGGCAAAATAGTCACAAAGGTTAAAACTGCATTGAGGTGGTTGTGGTTCCAAGTGCACTTAACAGTAGTCTGTATGTATAACACAGCAAAACAATATACTGTATTTTCAAAAAAGTGGTTTTCATTAATAGCTCTAGTGTCACTCCAGCATCCCAAGAGACTGAGTGTGATTTTTTGTAAGGTGTGTTCCTGAAAAATTATTTTCTGTAACAACTTATGTCCTTTGGAAATATTAATATTATTAAATAAATATACTATAAGTGACATTTATTTTGCAGTCTGGTCAATCTACTCCTTTGGGTTTGTCAATTTCATGCACCATGTGGACTAGATATAGGTTCACACAGCCTCTTATCAAAGTGGGGTGGGAACAGGAATGTTCCAGATGGTGTAGATGTTTTCAGCATTTTTCCCATATTCAGATTCATGTGCAGTTTTTGTGTTTATTATAAACACTCCTATTCACGAGTACTCATTTCCATTTGACACAATATACTAAATTCATTCTGGATTCTCCCTCCTTTCACCCTTGAGAGAATTGTTGACAGACTGCAAATAACCACAGAAGATGAGATCCTAAAATATCATAAATACATCTTTCGTTTATCATACCTATCATCATAGCTCAAATTGTTCTGTCCTTAGTGACTCAAAAATGACAATTATACAGGACGAAAACCATTCTAAAAGACAATTAGTTTTAAAGACACTTTTCGTGCTTTCCTTAGAATTATTTTTCAATAATTTTTCAGGTGTCCTTTTTTCACAAGTTTCGCAAGTATTTTAGACAATTTTCTTATCAAAGTTTCTGTTAACATCACATTACTTACAGAGGAATCAGTATTCACACGTGTTCATGCAGAAAGCAAGTAAGGTCGTTTTTGAGTATCAAGGTGCAATATTAATATTGTGGCAAAACTTTACAGAGGGCCGACTGCGTTTTGTCTTTGAGTTTGTGGGTATAGAAAAACATTTGATATGAGCTGTCAAAACTTGGGACAATCTTGGGCATAAATGATCAATATTTTTTGATTAAAGCCATGATATAGAATTCATACTGCTATTAAGTCGCTTTGTTATAAACACACGATAATTGTTGCTTGTTGAGTTATGGTCAAAACTTTTTATTGAAGATTACCGTATGTTACGTTTGCATATCAACCAATCCACTATAAAAATACCTTAATTGTCACTCATCGTTCTGTACCTATATAAGACATGAGTTTAAGTATTATTATTCAGTTTGTGTATGTATGCATATTTATGATAACGACATACAAATACAAAACAATAAATATTTTGGAAGGATATCATTTTCGCCAATGACTGTATTTTATTTTACACATTGCAATTTAGGCTGTATAGCCATTTTCAAGTGTTGCTGAAAAATACAAAACGTCACCATAATGAATTCCTCTCCATTTTGCTACTTCCGAAAATTCTAAGGCCTCGAAAAATTTTGAGACCAACAGCTACAGCATAGTCTTCGACTGGAGGGAAAAACGTAATTTTATAGAATAGTTTTCAGGTTTATAACTACTTTCATTAACATAAACTTCCCATACGCAACTGAGTGCCAGGTCCTGGTTCCCAATTCCCTCGGCAGCAATTATGGCCCATGTTTCTCTTCGGTCAGGGTCCCTCGGAAACCTGAACATGGGAAAACCATTTTTGCAATGTTACAGCAGTTCACAGCTTAGCAGCCACCCATTTTCAATACGTATTCTTCTCTAGATTCAATGAAAATACTCCATGGGTATCGAGAATCATATATAAACACGCAGCAGTGGGCAATACTTTGGGGCAAAGATGGCGGACAGTTCAGCTTGGTTTATAGGAGCCTTATATTGCAGTGAACCACATCATTTGTGGATTTGCTGCGCATACCTTCACTGTGCAAGTACTGCATTTATTGGATTTTTAGCACGTAGGTGGTCCTTGGAATTTTGGCACACGGGGCTCCCCGGTTCGACTGCGGGCGGAAGTACTTCCTCAAGGCTTAGCAAGGTATAGTGACATTCATTTGCTATGATGTCTGCCCAAAGCCTTCGAAATCACCCTCATACATCTGACCAGTATTTGAATTGCTCGCATCACTGCCGCTGGGCTCTGCAAAAAAAAATACCAAAGACCTTTTGAGCTCTCAGCTAGGACAGGTTTCAGGCAGTCAAAAGTACTATCTACAAGGGTTGCGTGCACAAACGGGGAGATGCTGAGGCTTGTGCCAGTGCACTAGTTTGGAGTTATTGTGCCCACCGTGCTTCACGTGCAGAAGGTCCCAGTTTCGATACTGTACATGAACACGATTTTCCTGCCTATGTCTTATTCTACTCCAGTGAGCCGCATCATATGGATCGGCTCCATATGGATTCATTGCACAAGTACCGCAACATCACTACCGCTTGGTTCGCACTACCTGCTGCTAACAAAGTGATTGTTTTTGGTGATATGACTTGCAATAACTACTTCGCAAAACGGCGCTATCTCTTTCGGGATGCTATGACAGACATGTGCTGGAGTGCACTGAAGCCAATTTGGACAAGATCGGAGTTATCATGTCCATTCTTTCCATAGTGTAGTAGTTACCATGTCTGCTGCTGATGCTGAAAGTTCCCGTTTCGATCCCAGGCAGTAACTCCATTTTCCTGCTTCTGTCTGATTCTATTGCAGTAAGCCACGTCATATGTGGATGCGCTGCATATACCTTGTAACACTTGATTGAAAACACATGCAGTCGATTAGCACAAATTTATTTTGACTCACGACCTTCAATCATCACATTACATGACCCTCCTAACAGGCAGTGGGAATAAATTGCGTTTATGTGGAGTAAAACATGATAAATGAAAATTAATTCTTATCGACTGACCCAGGTGTAATGCGAAGTGCGAGAAGAATTCTACACTCCTGGAAATGGAAAAAAAAGAACACATTGACACCGGTGTGTCAGACCCACCATACTTGCTCCGGACACTGCGAGAGGGCTGTACAAGCAATGATCACACGCACGGCACAGCGGACACACCAGGAACCGCGGTGTTGGCCGTCGAATGGCGCTAGCTGCGCAGCATTTGTGCACCGCCGCCGTCAGTGTCAGCCAGTTTGCCGTGGCATACGGAGCTCCATCGCAGTCTTTAACACTGGTAGCATGCCGCGACAGCGTGGACGTGAACCGTATGTGCAGTTGACGGACTTTGAGCGAGGGCGTATAGTGGGCATGCGGGAGGCCGGGTGGACGTACCGCCGAATTGCTCAACACGTGGGGCGTGAGGTCTCCACAGTACATCGATGTTGTCGCCAGTGGTCGGCGGAAGGTGCATGTGCCCGTCGACCTGGGACCGGAACGCAGCGACGCACGGATGCACGCCAAGACCGTAGGATCCTACGCAGTGCCGTAGGGGACCGCACCGCCACTTCCCAGCAAATTAGGGACACTGTTGCTCCTGGGGTATCGGCGAGGACCATTCGCAACCGTCTCCATGAAGCTGGGCTGCGGTCCCGCACACCGTTAGGCCGTCTTCCGCTCACGCCCCAACATCGTGCAGCCCGCCTCCAGTGGTGTCGCGACAGGCGTGAATGGAGGGACGAATGGAGACGTGTCGTCTTCAGCGATGAGAGTCGCTTCTGCCTTGGTGCCAATGATGGTCGTATGCGTGTTTGGCGCCGTGCAGGTGAGCGCCACAATCAGGACTGCATACGACCGAGGCACACAGGGCCAACACCCGGCATCATGGTGTGGGGAGCGATCTCCTACACTGGCCGTACACCACTGGTGATCGTCGAGGGGACACTGAATAGTGCACAGTACATCCAAACCGTCATCGAACCCATCGTTCTACCATTCCTAGACCGGCAAGGGAACTTGCTGTTCCAACAGGACAATGCACGTCCGCATGTATCCCGTGCCACCCAACGTGCTCTAGAAGGTGTAAGTCAACTACCCTGGCCAGCAAGATCTCCGGATCTGTGCCCCATTGAGCATGTTTGGGACTGGATGAAGCGTCGTCTCACGCGGTCTGCACGTCCAGCACGAACGCTGGTCCAACTGAGGCGCCAAGTGGAAATGGCATGGCAAGCCGTTCCACAGGACTACATCTAGCATCTCTACGATCGTCTCCATGGGAGAATAGCAGCCTGCATTGCTGCGAAAGGTGGATATACACTGTACTAGTCCGACATTGTGCATGCTCTGTTGCCTGTGTCTATGTGCCTGTGGTTCTGTCAGTGTGATCATGTGATATATCTGACCCCAGGAATGTGTCAATAAAGTTTCCCCTTCCTGGGACAATGAATTCACGGTGTTCTTATTTCAATTTCCAGGAGTGTACAATACATGGCCCATGAAACCCTCGTGGAAACTTTGCCGGCGTGATCCAACAAATTAATCAGTGGCCTAACTCAAGCCGGAACGGGCGCAATATCAACGAATTCAGTGTGGCGGGCGTCGTCGTTGTGAGGTCGTTGGCCGGCCTTGTGGTGCTGCAAGGCTGCACTCATCTATTCACTCCTAGCTATCTTGCTCAGTACATAGCTGAACGAAAACTTTCTATCTCCTAGCTCAATCATTCTGTTTGCTAAGTGCTAAACTGTAGAGATGCTCACTCTCTCTCAGGCAAGTTGAGTAAAGAACGCCACGTCCGCACTCTAGGCAAGCTGGGAACAGAAGACCTCTACAGAGACTTCTGCCAGTCCACTCTTTGCCTTGGCTTCCCCTCCAGCAAAATCACTTACGCCAATTGCAGCACTAGTCGCATTAATTATGCATCGCTTCCCAGTGCCGACCAATGCCTGCTCTGGGAAGTGAACAAATTCCCACAAAATTTCCCTTCCTCTCAACTTCTGCTATTTAGCTCCTCCCAGGCCACCCATCAAGGTTAGCATCTGCATAAAACACCGATTTTTCCGAAATTCTGACTCCCAGGAGAGTAGTTCAAATGCCTTGGTCCTACATTCTCATCGGAGGCCGGCGTATTTCATTCTGTCACTCTTCACCTGATTTACTTCAGACTCTGCAGACTGTGAATTCAGCATGAAGTTGCTATAGTCACGAACACACATATTTCGGCCTCTGTTGACTGCTCCACCATAGCTTTGCGCGGCTTTCTCGCATGTTTCACTGAAAACGGGATGACGGACATTTAGCAACAGGCGTACAAGTTCTCCTTCTGCTTCTCGGTACACCAGCATGGGGTCAACCACCCCCTCACTGTCACTCATCTTAAAGCAGCTGGGGGCTGCGCCCCATTACCGCTTTCTCAGAGTTTGAGTCACCATAAGCTGCCTATTGTCGCTTCCCTTCGCCGCTCCCCAGCTGCGCGCCGCCACCCGGCCGCGGTCAACTCTTGAATACTTTCCTTGGGATAAACTAGCCTCCAGTAAATCGACGCGTTTCCACAAAGTTTTCACGTTGCGTGAATTACTTTAAAACCGTCACCCAACATTAAATATTCCAATACGTCCATACTATACCCTCTACAAGGTGCATTGTGCCTTGTCAGTCATTTTTGTTCAGCCCTACTGTTCGCTCAACGTGAATTCGGTGATCTTTAATGACTTCATGTAAGGGGCATAGTTCTTGCCATCTTACGACGTTAGCTGTGCAAGTACTGCTTGTATTGGATTTTTAAGCTAAAATGGCACGCTCGCTACAAGTTGACTGTGAAGCAGACTGTGGAACAGCGGTTATCGTGGCGTAGCGGTTTATGACATTTGCCTAACTTCCAGACGGTCCCTGATTCAATTCCAGGCCGTAACACTTTTTCCATACTGAAGATGTGCTGACATTCGTATGCTACAATCTCTACGCGAAACCTTCGAGATCACCATCATACATCTGACCAACATTTGAATTGCTCACATCGCTGCCGATGAAACACTTCTTCCTGTCACTAAACAAGACGACTTGAGATTCATTTGCTACGATCTCCACCTGAAGCCTTCGAGATCATCGTTATAAGTCCGATCAGAGTTTGAATTGCTCGCATCACTGCCACTGGGCTTGCCCAACTTGCTGCTAACAAAGTGATTTTTTTGTGATATGACTTTTAATAACGACTGTGCGAAACGCCTCTATCTCATTCGGGATGCTACGGCAGACACCCTCTCAGTTGATTAGTTGATTAGTGCTGTCAATAGAGCGCTCACGCGCGTGTTCAGTAGCAGAAGTGGTGTTGTCAGTCTGAGGCTCAAGATTTGTTTTCGCCGTAACATCGTGACGGGACGGGCGGGTTGTGGTGGTAGAGTCCTGTGTGTCATCTGACGCCGGTTCTTCGTCCGGGTCACACATCCGAAGCAGGCGATCATCGGCTGGC
The DNA here is from genome assembly GCF_021461385.2 of Schistocerca piceifrons. NCBI lineage: Eukaryota > Metazoa > Arthropoda > Insecta > Orthoptera > Acrididae > Schistocerca > Schistocerca piceifrons. The sequence continues at coordinate 43,240,666 of NC_060139.1, read as the reverse complement.
GTACGGCGCCGTTTCTTGTGCTTTCGTGGGGACAGTTGTTTTCGGACATGTTCTGTGTCAGAGTGCGGGAGGCAATCGTCTGATGCGATCTCCATTGGCAGGAAGGCAGAAGTCGGGACAATTTCTGTTTCTACTTCCATCTTCTCTTTGGGCTCGTCTTGGTGGCACAATTGATCACTGTCTTCAGGCAAGTCTACCGATGACGTCGTGGAGGGAGATATGGTGTCCGCAACACTGCCATCGACCATTGACTGCATGCAGTATGGTGTTTCGATCCTGGGCGGGAAAAGCTGTTGCGGTTGCGGCCGTTGCATACGTGATGGGAAATGAAGTGTTGCTGGGGATGGAACTTCACCAACTGGTGTCTGAGTCAGTCGGCGTTGAGTACAGGCCGATCGGACATGTCCTTCCTGGCCACAGCCGGCGGAAGTACGCGGTTGTCCTTCCTTCGTGCATGACAATGGCCCTGGAGCCTCCAATTACTAGATAGGATGGTACGTGCTTCGTCAGTGCAATCTTAATTTGTCGCAATCCGTTTAAGACGGGGTATGTCTCAAGCCTTTTCCATTTCTCAGCCAGGTGGCTTAGCACGTTGCCGTACGGCTTGAAAGCTGTCACCACAACATCTGGAGGGACTTCGAATGGCAGCTCGAAGACCCTCAGAGTGCGAAGGCCTAATCCAGCGTGGTCGATCATTACAGATCCTATGTGGCCATCAGGATGTTTAAATTTAAGTCCACGAGTGTGTCGGGACACAGCATCAGTGCATGCCTCTTCATTGATTAGTTTTATGTATACGACACTGTTTGTTATAGAAAAGTGGATCTCAATGATGTCTTGTGGTTGTAACACCATAGCTCTAATACTCTATTGATTTATTTTGCCTTTTGTTTTATTTAATGGTACATCGTTGAGCTTTTGTAAATGTGTTTGATTGAATAGATAACACAAAACTGTATACAAAGAGTATACAATCTTTGTTTAAAACTTTGATGTCGTGGCTTGATTCTATGCAATGTAGTATATCTGTCATTTAAATTCTTTGTCCCATTTGGAGGGAACAAAACTTAATGTATATAATTTTAATTTCTGTGTGAATAATTTTTTGTAGAAATGTCAATATGTGCAAATGTTCTGTTTTATTTAATGCATTTGGTTACTATTATGTAAACTGCTGATCCTCACTTAGGGTTCTTAGTTATTCTGTATGTAAAAGTTGTTGTGGTTCCCCTCGGGAACGGAACTGTGTAGCGCGCGCAACGTGTGGTTGGCCTAAGTAGAAAAGGTGGAACTGAGAGTCAGTCGGGGACGAGATACCAAACTGTGCACGGCCATGTAAATGTTGCATATTGTGCTGGTTCCGAGAGAGGCTTTTTGTGCTACTTTCCAATGCCTCGGATGGATGGATAAATAGCTGGAAAGATTCTGGAAATGGTATTCATCATCGCCACCAAGAAGGGCTAGAGTCCAGCAATTCTGTCTGCAAATCCACCTACCAACAAGCACTTGCCACCACATTGCGCAATCACTGTAAAAGAGTACTAGAATAATGTACAGTGAACGATCAGCTTATTGGGCGATTTAGTGTGCACAAATATAAGGTAACTTATAACTGAATTTATGTACCTACCTTAATTTTTTCCTTATCATAACATCTCTCAGGTTCCTCTCCGTTTGAACTAAAGTGATTACCGAGTGCCCTACTGAAAGAACATTAAAGACCAGTGTTTTGCTAATTAATGCCTCTTGAACATAGTAAAAAGAAAGTTAAAATTAATGTGGCAAGAGAGTGAGTTAAAGTAAATGATGCTTACTGAAAATAATTTTCCTATTAAAATTGCTTATTAAAGTGTTGTTGCCAACTTCAAAATTAAAAGTTCTTAAGACTGAGGCTTATAAGGTTTTGCTTAGTAAATGATCACATTGCTGCCTGTTGTAAATCGCAGAAGGTGAGTCAGTATCTTGCAAATTTGTCAACATTGTGTCTCACTGTAGTAAAAGCCGTGAATTGCATTTATGGAAGGTTATATACTCGTTTGCTAAGTGTTTGTCTCTCTTGTGTATTGGAAGTGCATATTAATAGTATAACAGGATCCACAGTTTGTCTATTGTGTTAATGCTAAGTAACAAGTAATGGGAAGACCACTATCTATGAGCCGGCCGGTGTGGCCGTGCGGTTAAAGGCACTTCAGTCTGGAACCGCGTGACTGCTACCGTCGCAGGTTCGAATCCTGCCTCGGGCATGGATGTGTGTGATGTCCTTAGGTTAGTTAGGTTTAAGTAGTTCTAAGATCTAGGGGACTGATGACCACAGCAGTTAAGTCCCATAGTGCTCAGAGCCATTTGAACCATTTTGAGCCACCACTATCTATGAAAACATTAATTTATTTATTCAAAGAACAGTGAGAAGTAACCTGTTGATGAGTTCCACATAACCTTCATTCTTAATAGAAAAGTATTTAGTTGAGAGAGACTTACCCTGTGATCAGTTCATAATTTTGCAGTGAACTACATTTATAATTTTATGTCAGCTAGGAAAATGTTTGAACAATAATACTGAACGTATATCCAATTAATGATTCTGCAGTGAATATTAATAGTAACGTTATAAAGACCATTCAGTTTGAATAAGCTCTGAAAGTAATAGTGTGTTTCGTTATCTGTTATATTTTTGCGAATAGTTTGTGCTGCTATAGCTGTTAGCTTCAATCTTACCGGAAACATATGTATGTGTCAGAGTTCATTGCACTCGCGTGTGGCCAAGTATAGGTTGTGTTTGTCCGTTAAAGTTACTCATACCTACTTTCTGAAACGAGAACGTTAATCTTCCTCTTGCCTAATTAGGCTGGCGACAGTTTTCCTTATTCTTTAAACAGTATAGCTAGTCAAAAATATTGTTTATTACTGTTCAAATATTTACGTAATTCTGACTTTCACTTCCGATAAGCCACCTCCGTTAGGTACAACACGGTCAACATAACAAAATTCCTCTCAGAGGGTAACACTGCTCTGTTGCTTTATACCATAATTGCTTTAACTAGATAGTTTTATTTCACGACCTGCTTACAACTTTAAGGTTATGGTACAGCGGTAGCAGACAAGAGTGTTATACGTGGCTTTTCCGTGACAGGACTACTTGTTCTGTTGGAGTATTGTATGTAATAAACAAAATTTGGTATTTGATTACATAAGCTACGTAAATGCTGCTGCAGTGATATAAGGGGCAATATAAAGTTCTTCTCGGATGAAACGTTCAATGTCAAGTGCTCGAGGTCTTGCGTAGTCCGCTTGAAATGTGATCTTAATTGTGGACTTGCGGTACGAGTGCGCCATGGCACTACCGAGACACCGACGCGTGTCACTCGCCGCAGCGGGAGGTAAACAGGAAAACAATCGTGCGCGCGGTACGCTTACAGGCGGGACACAGGCACGACGTCCTTGTCCCACCGCTACTAACAGCGAGCTTAACCCTTAGACCACTTTCTTTTCTCTCTCTCTTTCTCTAAACGACACAGGTTTTCCTCCACGGAACGTGGTAATCACCTGCCCGCTAGATGACGTCAGTTTTAAGAAATTCACTTTTTCACTTTGTAGCACGGCACACTCCGGACGTATTTCGTGATGACGAACGCCAGAAGTCGTGAATCCAAACAGCATCGATGAAACCTGTTGTTGCACCAACTGCGGTATTACGATTCACAAAACAGACACTCGCGCTTTGCTGCGCTGTATCCTTTGCAGATGATGAGCGCTCTTGTCTTCCACACAGGAAGCATGAGACCTTTGGCAGAAGTGGGTTCGATCCAAAGCCTGCGAAAAGACTGGTGGCCGAAACTAGCTTCATAGATTGCTTTTTTAATTACTTTTTCCTTTTTTTTTACAGCCAAATATGTTAGCAACTTTTTTTTTATCAGGTGTTCCATCCACTTTTTTCCCTCTTTTCTTACAGAATTAAGAAATCGAACGTTAAACAGGCAATAATGTTGGCCGTCAGCTGCAGGCCGGTGGTGACGATACGGGCCGGCCGCTGTGGACGAGCACTTCTAGGTGCGTCAGTCTGGAACCACGCGGCCGCTACGGTCGCAGGTTCGAATCCTGCCTCCATCATGGATGTGTGTTATATCCTTGGGTTAGTAAGGTTTAAGTAGTTCTAAGTTCTAGGGGACTGATGACCTCAGATGTTAAGTCCCATAGTGCTCAGAGCCATTTGAACCCTTTTTTTTTTTTTTTTCTTTTTTTTTACGGCACGGTCAGGTGTCGAATCCCGAGGCCAGGCCACGACGCATCCCACTGCCTGTCATTGAGATGCCATCACACTTTTTTAAAATGTTTTCCCTTCTTTTCGTCTATTACAGTGGACGTTAACAAACATAACGGTAGCATGGATGGAAAAAAGAAGTCAGGAAACCCGACAAAATACAAGTCAACGCGAAAGCGAGGCCCCTACATTCGGCGTTAACCAACGCCATGTTTGTAAAAGGTGAGCGTGAGCATGATGGCAAAGTCATCCCGAAAACGAGGCAAGTGCAATCGTTTCCAATAAATAGTAAGCACGCATTGTCTAAAAGCCAGACGATCATGCACGCCATTATCACTGACAACAAAGTGCACTAAGTGGCCAGTCAGCCACATCACACTATTGACCTTCGTCCGCGTGAAGTATGAGAAAGCAAGCTGCAGGTTAATGTCAGTAGCGCAAGAGAGACAGCACCAGTTACCAAAGTGGCCACAGCAGATAAAACAATGCTGGAACGTATCCAGGAGAGTACACCGACAACATTTATGCTCGTCACAGATGCAACGCTTTCTAACCATTCATTGGTGGTATCAGATTACTAACCACGCTGTACCAAGTGTATGCCACAGTGAGAGAGTGGGTCCACACGGTTTTCCACGACACGGCTGGAGACGACAGTTTAATTGGATTCGGACTCTCCACCCCGTTCCATCGAGCAGTCAAGCACTTGGTCGTCGGCATCGGCCGTCACAAAAAGACGTGACGCCAGCCACCCACTGCGAGATAGACTTCTCTTACATGTTTCAGCTTATAATGAAGGAGACCATCATAGAGAGACGCAGCAATGCTGGGGAGCGCACAGTGCTGAAAGGCCTGGACGTGACAGTATTCACTTCTGTGAAAACAATGAGAGTCGTAGCCAAACGCATAAAGCAAGCACCTTGCGTCCAATATCAGAGAGGGCTAAGACGCCCGAGTGGCGCGGTTTCATCATACTCTCATAGCACAGTTTGAAAAATGGTTCAAATGGCTCTGAGAACTATGCGACTGAACTTCTGAGGTCATCAGTCGCCTAGAACTAATTAAACCTGTGATTACGTAGGCTTTCCCGGCGTAATAAGTTTTGAAAGTCTCTTGGGGTTTGCTGCCGGATCCTAAAATCAACTTGACTCGATATTTAGTCGATCCAACTGTTCGCCATCTACAGGAAATGCTGCTTCTGGTGATGAGTCCTGCTGAGAACTGACGCCAGGTTGCAAATCGACGTCCTATATAGGCCACCGTTCAGTACACGGCGCATGCGCCGCCCATCACGGTTTCTGCCTTCCAAAACAGGGAGGTGGCGCCGCCCTTAGTGAAACACTGCTGGCAACGATATATCGCAATCAAGGCCGCACCGAAGAACGTTCAGTTTTGATGCGAGATAATACAGGATTCCACGTATTGCTAAGAGGAAACCCATTGTCTCTGTTGATTAAATTATCAGCCAACCTAATTTCAACCGCCTCTTTATAGACACTGTTCCAAAAACCGGAGATGTTTGCAACCACAACTGTTTCCTCAAATTTCATTTTGTGTCCCTCATTTATGCAGTGTTCTGCTACCGCCGATTTTTCCGGCTGTTGTAGCCTCTTATGACGGCGGTATTCCACACACCTGTCATGCACTGTGCGAATAGAACGGCCAACGTAAGCTTTCCCACATTGACACGGAATTTTGTACACCCCGGGTTTCCTAAGTCCCAAATCATCCTTCACAGAGCCGAGCAGAGCCCTAATCTTAGAAGGTGGACGGAACACACTCTTAATGTTAAAATTCCTTAAAATTCGTCCAATCTTAAACGATAAGCCTCCAGCATAAGGAAGAAAGGCCACAGATCTATGTTCCTCTTCGAACACCTCCAGAGATGGTCCAAACTCCATAGCCCGACGAATCTGTTTCTCGGTATATCCATTTTTCTTAAAAACAATCATCAAATGCTCAAGTTCTTGGGTTAAGCTGTCTGCGACGATGCTTATCGTATTTTTCTTCTCAACAACATGTAATGGATTGTTGTATGAGCTTACTGCAGGCTCAATAATACCCTCGTCAAACATAGATTGTATTTCTGTTCTAACACGGTTCCTATAATGCGCCGGAATTACGTATGTCTAACACATAATTTAGTATGCTCGCGAACACGAAATTGGTACTGAAATCCCTTGATTGTTCCTGTTTTGAGTAAAAACTGTGGAATGAATGAAACCACCCCTTAGAAAAATTTATGAATTACTGTGCTGGTAAACCCCTTACGTTATTTGATTTTCAAACAGCTGAGCAAAACTGAACGTACTCAGACATTTCTCCCTTTACTTATACTGATCATCACTAAATTGACACACAATATCAACAATAGTTTTAGCGCAACGCAATCTGACTTTCAAAAATCCCTACAAAAGAATGGCCCTGACTAACATTAACCCATACCTTTCACAAATCACTTACCTCACAAAAATCTTCCGTACTCGAACTACTGCAATACAGCGAGCGGCAATACTGCCAGCTAAATAAAATATTCTAACTACTGAAGGCACTAACTACTGATCGGCATAGTTAGCAAATGGAAGATTTTGATAGAGAACAAACAATGTATTTACCTTAATAATGTTCAAAAGTCATCATATATATATATATGAAATGAAATGAAGTCCCATGCTTCTTTACAGAGCGTAGGGGAACGATGCGGGAGACCCGCACCGCTTTACTAGGCAAGGTCCTAATGGAGGTGTTTTGCCATTGCCTTCCTCCGACCGTGATGGGGATGAATGATGATGAAGACGACACAGCAACACCCAGTCATCTCGAGGCAGGAAAAATCCCTGACCCCGCCGGGAATCGAACCCGGGACCCCGTGCTCGCGAGACCACGAGCGGCGGATATATATATATATACAATTTTACTCTTTCTGATGGACACACATATGTTGTGTATCAGTTTAGTGTTGATAGGAATAAAGAAAGAAAGAAATACCTGAGTACGTTCACTTCTGCTCAGCTATTTGAAAATCAAATAACGTAAGAGGTTTATCAGCGCAGTAATTCATTAATTTTTCTAAAGGGATGTTTCAATATCCTTTCTTCCTGAAGTGCTATCTTGCAAGGTTCGCAGGAACCTTCTGTGAAGTTTGGAAGATAGGAGACGAGTACTGCGGACTCGTGCTTGGGTAGCTCGTTCTATAGGGCACTTCCTCACGAAAGGCAATGGTCCCGAGTTCGAGTCTCGATCCGGCACAGTTTTAATCTGCCAGCATGTTTCATATCAGCGCACACTCCGCTGGAGAGTGAAAATTTCGTTCTGGAATTTTCTCCATCTTAAAATCCGCAGGAGCTGTCACCCCTTCACAATATCTTTCATAATCTGCATGAAAGAACCACACAAAGGAGATAAAGAAAGAAGATAAAATTATTTTAGGTAGACCGTCCGGACCTGGCGATATACAGGACGGAGATTATGATGAAAAATATCATCCACCTGAGTTTCTTCGAGAAAGTCGCCGTTCTGGGCGGACGTAATATTCGCATCAAGGGCACCAAGTACATCATCCAGAAATGTCTTTGCAAACTCATCTGCAGAATACGGGGTCCCATAATAGTGATGGAGAGCACGAACCATTTCATTTTGTGTACTGACTTGGCGTTCGTCATCCACCGTAAGAGAAGAAATAAAGGAGCGACGACTAAGAGTTTTATGTCGTAGCAGGTGGAACAAGGAGGTCAGTTCACCTTCAACAAGAGAGTGTAGGTGGAACTTAACTCATAAACCATCCATCTGTTGTCGCTTAAGGGTCAACGACTTGGCTTTAATACGACGATCGTCGTGGATCCCCAAATGAGAGGCACCCACTCCATCATAAAGTTCATGCAGGACAGAGTGATAAAGTTCATACGTTTTTTTTTTAAATCCCTCTCCCTGTCAGCATAGCAAGAAAACAACGTCTGACAAATCTTTGGTTTAGCAAAAATAGTCGATGAATCAAACGACGAGGGGTAACGCGCAGCAGAATGAGCATTTAAAATATAAACGATTAACAATTTTAACAGGAGCAATAACTTAGGACTGGCGGATTACCAACATACAAATACCCCAGGATAACATAAGCACACAGAACCCAATAATGCACAGTACACATTTCAAAACTTACTTTCAAATAGCAGAGGACATGAGCCGATCTTTAACAAAGTATTTAAAATAGGAATTTTCGGTTTGAATTTAATAAAAGATAACTTACCCTGCAGTTTTAAATCAGTAAGGAATTGAGTTAAATTCCCCTACCTTAAAGAAAATGTCCTGATATACTTTCAAGAAAAATTAATTTACTAACTATGAACTTAGTTGAAAAGGGAACGGCAATAAGAATGGCTAAGGACCCACTTAACCAGGTTAATTGTCAGAGACCTCATGAAGCCCTGAATGCTGACACTCATGGAGTGCCTAGAAAACCGATATGTACAGAGACTTAACTTATACACAGTATAAGTGAGCGGTGTTGACAGATGTGAAAATTACCGAACTATCAGTTTAATAAGCCACTGCTGCAAAATATTAACACGAATTCTTTACAGACAAATGGAAAAACTGCTCGAAACCGACCTCGGGGAAGATCAAATTTGGATTCCGTAGAAATGTTGGAACACGTGCGGAAATACTGAACCTACAACTTATCTTAGAAAATTGATTAAGGAAAGGCAAACCTACGTTTCTAGCATTTGTAGACTTAGAGAAAGCCTTTGACAATGTTGACTGGAATACTCTCTTTCAAATTCTGAAGGTGGCAGGGGTCAAATGCAGGAAGCAAAAGGCTATTTACAATTTGTACAGAAACAAGATGGCAGTTATAAGAGTCGAAGGGCATGAAAGGGAAGCAGTGGTTGGGAAGGGAGTGAGACAGGGTTGTAGCCTCTCCCCGATGTTATTCAATCTGTATATTGAGCAAGCAGTAAAGGAAACAAAAGAAAATTTGGAGTAGGTATTAAAATCCATGGAGAAGAAATAAAAATTTTGATGTTCGCCGATGACATTGTAATTCTGTCAGATACAGTAAAGGACCTGGAAGAGCAGGTGAACGGAATGGGCGGGGTCTTGAAAGGAGGGTATAAGATGAACATTAACAAAAGCAGAACGAGGATAATGGAATGTAGTCGAATTAAGTCGGGTGATGCTGAGGGAATTAGATTAGGAAATGAGACACTTAAAGTAGTAAAGGAGTTTTACTATTTGGGGAGCAAAATAACTGATGATGGTCGAAGCAGAGAGGACATAAAATGTAGACTGGAAATGGTAAGGAAAGCGTTTCTGAAGAAGAGAAATTTGGTAACATTGAGTATAGATTTAAGTGTGTCAGGAAGTCGTTTCTGAAAGTATTTGTATGGAGTGTAGCCATGTATGGAAGTGAAACATGGACGATAAATAGTTTGGACAAGAAGAGAATAGAAGCTTTCAAATGTGGTTCTACAGAAGAATGCTGAAGATTAGATGGGTAGATCACCTAATTAATGAGGAGGTATTGAACAGAATTGGGGAGAAGACAAATTTGTGGCACAGCTTGACTAGAAGAAGGGATCGGTTGGTAGGACATGTTCTGAGGCATCAAGGGATCACCAGTTTAGTATTGGAGGGCAGCGCGGAGGGTAAAAATCGTAGAGGGAGACCAAGAGATGAATACGCTAAACAGATTCAGAAGGATGTAGGTTACCGTAGGTACTGGGAGATGAAGGAGCTTGCACAGGATAGAGTAGCATGGAGAGCTGCATCAAACCAGTCTCTGGACTCAAGACCACAACAACAACAACAACAACAACAGGTGAGCGGAACTGTGGCTGGCGGCCCGCCTGAGACAAAGTAGAGTGCCGCGGGGCGCGTGGCGGCAAGACAGCAGGCGTCGCGACCGTGCGTACGCTAGCGGGACCAGCTTGGCCAACAGTCTCAGGCTGAGCGGACCGCTTCCACCCGAACTACGTCACCGATGATCCTTACAGAGAAATCTCAATGACACGTCCCCGCAGCACACAATAGCGACCTTAAGATACGGAGTACTATAAAAACACTACCATTTGACACCCTTCCAGATATGTACTCTAACGCCAGGCACTACAAGAGATCTAGTAAGAATCCAGTGGCATCAGGAGGGCCCACAAACATCGAGGAATTTTATTTTATTTTTTTTTATTTTAAAAATTACGACTAAAATAATGAATTTTTATCTCACGATGTATGTGAAAGTAGCGTGGAAACGCTTCTGCAATCGTCTCAGCACCTCGTAATAAAGTCAACTCTGCGGAGAAACCTTAAGATACCGGTATCGAGTGTGTGCTGAAACAGACTGGTTACTGCGTGACTCACTGTTTTACAATAAGCATATATCACTGAGCCACTGCAGGAAAAACAAAACCTAGAACAATTTTAATTTAAGGCTGATATTTAATTATTTAATGGCGTGGTGCTTCCCATTGGAAGATTCAAGTGGCGTCCTGGAGACATTTTCGCTGGTGGCTCAGAAGTCCGATGCGAGAGCCGACTTGGCGCCCACAAGCGAGGAAAATGTGAGTCGCTCCAGCAGGAGGGTTACTCATAAGCTCATGTCTGCGTGATCGTTTTGCAGCTAAGTTGTTAAGCCACACTTGGTCGTGCATCTTGCTTCCGTCTGCACTCAGTTTCCTTCATTTGTTGCGATCGTCAGCGAGTTGCTCCCACTTGTCACCGTCAATATAAAATGCGCACATATCACACTTGACGCAATCCCTAAAGCGTAGTGAAGGTCGTCCACGAGGTCTCTTTGCTCCTGTTATTTCACTTAGTAAGTGTGCCGCGACAGACGGGAGTAGTCCATACGATGCGGATGTCGTAACCGCCGCAGGCGGCGTTGCTTGGGCGTGGCAGTGATGCTCTGTTGTTTTGCAGTTTCAGAACCACATGATCCTTCCGTGATATTCCCAAGATGCTCCGTAAGCACTGCAGGTGAAAGGCGTTGAGCTTTCGTTCCTGCCGGCCAGTGTGGCCGAGCGGTTCTAGGCGCTTCAGTCTGGAACCGCGCGACCGCTACGGTCGCAGGTTCGAATCCTGCCTCGGACATGGATGTGTGTGATGTCCTTAGGTTAGTTAGGTTTAAGTCGTTCTAAGTCTAGGGGACTGATGACCTCAGATGTTAAGTCCCATAGTGCTCAGAGGCATTTGAACTTTCGTTCCTGTTTGGCATATGAAGTCCATACAGGAGAGTACTCAGCACACATGATTGATACACAAGTATTTTTGTCGACAATGTGACATGTTTATTGTCCGACGCTCCTGTGCGGAACTTTACGAAAGTGCTGGCAGCCTTTCCTATTCTTACATTTATCTCGTCATCCAGGGATCTTTCTGTCATTATTGAACCAAGATAGCAGAATTTATGGACTACCTTCGACAAGGAGCCGTCCAGTTTGATGACAGGCGGATCTGTGTATCCTTGTGGCATGACAACCGTCTTCTTTACGTTTGTAGACACGGAGAAGAGCTTGCATGAGGTAAAGAATTTAACCACAAGCTCTTTCAGATCGTCTTGAGTATGGACTACAAATGCAGCATCGTCAGCAAATAAAAGGCTATTTACAAGCAAGTCTTCTCGGAAGCCCTTGGATCTGAATAGATAAATGTTGTAGAGCTTCCCATCATCCCTGGTATACAGATGAATGCCCGGGTTAGTTTCACCAAAAGCAACTTTGAGGAGTGCTGAGAAAAAAAATATTGAACAGAGTGGGAGCCAATACGCAGCCTTGACGAACCCCTCTTTTCACAGTACGTAGGTCAGATGTGATTCTGTCGAAGACCACAGGACCTTCATATCTTCACGAAAAGCCTTGATCATCTTTAAGAGCTTTGGAGGATGCCGTATCTTCAAAACTACTACAACAGTCCTTCTCTGCCTACTGTGTCGAAAGCCTTGTTTAGGTCGATAAAGGCAATGAACAGAGGGGTTTTCTGCTCGCAGCATTTTTCCTGAATTTGCCGGAGTGTAAAGATCATATCAACTGTAGATCGTTGGGGACGAAACCCACATTGTTCCTCAGGGTACATGCACTCGGAAAGCTTCTGAAGTCTGCCCAGCATCACACTTTCAAATGTTTTTAAGGGTACACTCAGGAGTGAGATTATTGCAATAGTAGGCGTGGCATCCAAGTCATGGTAAGATGTCATCTGAGGAATTTCATCCATTGCGTTTTGACTAATGTTGATGGGATGTGAGTAGAGGCTGGAGTAATATTCTACCCAACGGTGCAAATGACGATTTCGACCTGTGATGACTTATCCATCTATTTCCATGAGTGGTACACTCTTCTTTGGAATGGCTCCAATGGCCTGTTTGATGCCCGAGTTCACACCACCAATGTTGCCAACATTGAAACGCTTCTGTATGCCAATGCAGAGACGCTTCCAATAGGAATTGATGCACTTGCAGACAGTGTGTTGAACAACTGCCTTTGCTTTGCTTAGCTCCCTGCATGCAGAATTGCATGGGTTTTTATGCCAGATGACAGTGACCTACGCTTAGCCTGGACGGCCGGCCAGAGTGGCCGAGCGGTTCTAGACGCTACAGTCTGGAACCGCGCGACCGCTACGGTTAGTTAGGTTTAAGTAGTTCTAAGTTCTAGGGGACTGATGACCTTAGAAGTTAAGTCCCATAGTGCTCAGAGCCATTTGAACCATTTTAGCCTCAACGAGAGGTTTCAGGACATCTACGTTCTCGATGAACCAACCCTGGGATTTTGCTTCCAGATTACCGAACACATTTCCAGCCGTAACGGTAAGAAGCGATTTTGTCTTCTGCCAGTCTTTAGAAATAGGAGAGGCTGCGTCCCAGGGATCAACCTCTTTTCGTATCTCGTCACTAAATACTTCTACTACAGCAGTGTTTCTTGTTTGGCAAAGATTAATTTTTGTCATGCATGGTGCAGTGGCAGAGTGAAACCTTTTAATCACAAAGCGCACTTTTGTCGCTGTTGGTGCGTGATCCGTGTCACAGACTGCACTAATTAAAGAATGTGTATGAAGAACGTAATGCAGATCTTTCCTTTTAGTTTGAATAAGATCTAATTAGTGCCAATGTTTTGAGCGGAGGCGCATCCATTATAGCGTCCCCAGTGCCAAATTTTTATCATGTAGCCGTAAAATAATAATTTCTCTGTGTAGGTTTAGATTGCAAAGAAATAATTTATGACAGAATGATCTAAAGAGACGACAAGATACGCTCTTTTGTTAATTTTTTAGTCGTCACTCACTTCTTCTTTTGTCTTGAATGTGTCTAGAGGGACATCTTGCGTGTGCTGACGAATGTAAGCATATTTGTATGAGTTAAGCATATAATATACTGATTTAATATTATTGTGCACTTTTAATTTGTAAGAGGTGATCCCGATTTCATGTCCGCCTTCCTTGAATTAACCTGCATTCAAGTAAATTACAGCTCAACAATCGCAGGGGCCGATGCAGCCAACGACGCCATTACGTGGCGAATTTAACTTATGAAAAATTAGCGGAAGCGGAAAACTCGCCCGCTATTAGCATAATATTAATTTTTCTCCACAGCCGCCCGACGTTGCAGAAAATACTTAGCTTTAGGATTCTTATTTTCAGTACCATAGCCGAGACCCAGAGCCAGGACTCTGACCACAATACAATGGTTAATGGAGGTAAGAAAAATACTCTCGCGCGTGTGTGGGCCGCAATTTTAATTAATAACTAAAGATTTCTTGCTTTAAAGTGAACTGACTAGCCGAGGAAATTAATATGAAAAGTTTATTACATTGTTCAACTTAAATATAATTTTTATTAGGGCCTACCACGTAAGTCGGCAACAATCAAAAAATAATAATAACAATAATAATAATAAATTAAATTACGACGGCCGACGGACGCGAGACCAGGAAATCTTGTGGTTCAGTTTGCCTTTACAGTAGTATTGGTGACACACAACTGATACTTTGCGCAGAATTCAAGCAGCCGTAGACCATTTTCATTCATCTTGTCCACTCTGTGTTTGCCTAGGCAGTCAGGCCAAGTGGCAAAATCACTACCATAACAAGCATTGAAATCACCAAGGATGCATAGACCGTCCCCGATGTGCACTGAGTTGTTCATAAAACGATCCTTGGCATCTGCAGCCGAGGTAAGTGTTTGTGCATACACAGATATCAGCGTCAATGGCCCACTATTTGCTGTGAAGCGTATAGTCATGTTGCGTTCTGAGATCCCAATCGGGTTTTCGGTACAACATAACAAGTCATTTCGGATAGCAAAACAGATTCCGTGCTGTCTGGGACTAGTAACATCTTTTCCCTTCCAGAAAAAAAGTGTAATTTTTCCCCGTATAGAGCCTTCTTCTGGTAGCCTGGTTTCCTGCACTGCTGTTATAGCATGATTGAGTCTGACTAGCTCTAAGTCGATAGCAGCCGTTTTGCGTAGGTCTTGTGAGCTTCCACAGGTGTCGGGGAAGCCTTGCAGCATAGTGCGAATGTTCCATGAACCGATGCGTAAAGAAATATCTTTACTTTTTATTTTATTTTTATACCAAAATATCGACACCTGCTGCTACAACAAAAAGAAAAAAAGAAAAGAAAATACCGTGATTAGTCACCCAGTAAATATGCATTAACCCTTTCTATTCTGAGAGAAATTTGGTTTAACCCTTATTTGAAATGCACCAATTTCCAAGAACTCTGACCTGCAGAATCAGGTAAAAATACTTAAAAAAATTTCATGGTGATAGTTTGTCCAAACCGTCTCTAGCATGACTGTATGACTCAAAATACAAACATCTAAAACATTCAGCTGTCACTTTACACTTTTGTTTAGACACCTTATTTATATTAAATCATACTCTCCCAGTCTAAAATTATGCAGGAATAGCCTTAAACTAACGAAATGTAGAAAAATATGCAAGCTGAGTTACCAAACTGCCATGAGGCAAAAAGATGGCACGTATAAAAACACAATAACTGGTATGGCTGCTTAGCGTAGTGATCTGCTCCTTTCAAGTACACTTGACATCATTTACAGGCCAGTAAAATAATCCAAGAAGATAATAAAATTCATACGACGGCCTATCAAAGTTCCAGAACACCACTTGAAAGTCTCATAGAAACAATATTTAAAGATCTTAATGTCAACTCTCTCTCTTAACCAAATGAAAGCTACTGCAATATACCATCATGGAGAAGAGACTAGCCACGAATCGAACACCGCAACAAACACTTGCCCGTCATGGTGAGCACGCCGCTGACATCCCGGTAGCTCCTCGTAACCAACTCCATTCTCCGCGAAGATGCTAAAAGATTAATACAAGGTTCCTTCAGGCCACGATGTTGAGGGTCTTATTCCCTATTGCACCGACAGATCGGACGCGGCCAGAAAACTCACTTTTGATTCCGCTCCGCAGCCCGTACTGCGACGACAATACAAATCTAAACCCCCAGTTCGCCACGGTCTACCCCCCCCCCCCCCCCAGAGGAAGCCACATTAGTTTCAAAGCCCTGCGGTCAAAGATGAGAGGCTACTACTAAAGCTAATATCGCCCATTGAGCCGCCACAGTTCAGGAGCGATAAAGTTTAACGGGTTGACGACGAAGATTGGTACTGGCAACAAAAATGCAGTCGTCCGAGAAAGCAATAGGAACAACATCAAGAGCAAGAATTTAGTCTCGTAAAAAAAATCAGGTAAGTAGAATCTGTCGAGTATGCTACGGGAGGTCGCGCTGAAAAACGTAAATTTCACCTAGGTCGTATATTTGTTTTCCCAAACGTCTCACAAGTCGATCGACTGAACCTATTCATATAAGTCACGGCCGTAACTACAAGTAGAGGATTGGCCTTCAGGATGTAAAACACAATTAAAGTCGCCCCGCAGCATAAGACACGGAGGGCTCTTGCACAAAAGATAAATAATCTGTGCTTTATAAAACTGCAGCTGAGCCACAGCATGATTCGAACTAGAAGGTGCATACAACACGATTAAGTTGAGGTCAAAAGGGCGACAGACAATCTCTCAGCCAGAGTCAAGAAACTGAATAAGAGGGCAGTACCAGTCTAATATTCAGAGGCCACATTAAAAGCTGTTTGAAATTCAAGGAGAGAGAGATACTGGAAAACAAAATTTCCTGCAAAAATACTATGTCCGCACACGAATCATAAATTAATTGCCGTAAGTAGGCAAGACGGAGAGCAGACTCAATGCAATTAACATTTAAAATAATAAATTTATATGCTTGAACCACCGAGGGAAAAAGGAAAAAACACTATCTACTCCATCGCTCCAAAGTCACAGTCCACAGCAGGATCCTTGGATGAATCTAAGGGAGGGGGCTGCACTGCTGTTAATGGAATGCTCACATTTCGATTTTTTACGTACAGTACAGACGTTCACCTGGACACGTAATTCGCGCCAGCTAGCTGACTGACAGAGATGTCTCAGCCGCTGGCGAAGTGGAAGGGTAAAGTTCAACGTCTGATACCATCTGTGCCAGTCCATAGTCGGTATTCGGCGTCAAGGGGTGACAACCGGTGTAACTGACTAGCCCACATCAATATTAACATTCGTCAAACCTGCATCACAAGAGGCGAAACCTGAGCAATAAGGTCCGAAACCGGAATCTCCAAAGAATGTGGAGGAGCTTGTAATGGTACTTGAATTACATAACCATTACGGCACCTCACCTGAACCTCTCGATACCAGCTATATTTTACTGTGTTTCTGCAAAGTAGTTGACATATTTCTGAGACAACATTCAGATTTGATTTCATTTGTGATACATCGATATGTTTATATTGCAATGATATTATTCTTATGCGTATTCTTTCTTTTGTCGCTATGATCTTTGACGTACTTGTAATTCTGATTTTTGGGCGCGTAAGCGATTGTTGGTTGGTTGTTAACTTGTTAGAGAGTCGGACCTTGAGAAGGTCAAGTCTTGGACGTCATGTTGGAAAGTCCCGTATTGTAGTCCGCTTATAAAATGTGAACTTTAACTGTGACTGTGAGAGAGATGTTTTCAAGTATGTTTTGTATTGTGAAGTGATGTTTTGTGTTTACGTGATATTGCAATTAAAAGGAAGTGTAACTTAATTTCGGAGTGCTGATTAATTTTTTTACATCACCATTGTCCAGCAAAATTGTAATCTTCAAGGATGGTTTTTGAAGCGCATCTACATAACTTTTGAATTCAGCAGAATAAAATCTAGGCATCTTTGCATCCGAGCTTGGAATCATAACCACCTAGATTTTCAACGATTGATCCATGATTTTACGACGAGACCATCGTTGGAAACACAAAAAGACGAGTGCCTAGTTTTTTGATTATTACATGAAATGACTTTATTAACTGTGCTCTGATGACACCTGCCACATAATATGACTGTTGTTGCCCGAAAATGCAGTATTTAGCAGCGTGAGCAACACCACAATCGTTATTAAATTCTAACCTTTGTTGTGGTAGGGTTGTTAGAAGCTCTGCCAGCAGCCGTGCTGCATTGGGTGACAGAAGTTGTTGCGACACCATTTGCTTTGGCAGTGCAGGAGTCGGCGAGCAATACAACGCCACTAGGCCCAACTACCGATGAGGCTCAAGCGAAGCCGCATCAGGGACCGGAGTGATGTCAGAATCCGCCACTGGAGCCACCACTTCACCAGGGCAGGGAGCACCCACGCAAAGCGGTGGTTCCAGCCTATGCTGGTCACTCGGACTGAGGGATCCTCATCGGTATTGTTTCCATCTTGGGTGCAGTACCGTTTACTGTTCAAAATCGGAGCGTCCACTTCACAAGCTATCTCAAAAACTTCCACCTTAGAGCGTAAAGCGGGAAAATCGTTCCTGCTGCTGCATATCAATAGTGGTGGGCGGCCTACACCATAATCGAGACCATTCGGAACGAAACGAGAAACCGTTACTTTACGTCGCTGCTCATTAGCAGTTTTTGAGACAAAAACGCTCCGTGATAGTTGTCACGAAAGAGCCACTCCTTTTGCATAAAAAAACGCGTCCCACTCTGATCACTACACCTGATGTGCACGCAATAGCCACAAATCTGAAGGCGTGGTGGGATGTTCGGCTTTACATGCCTTTCGACAGAGGAAATGCCACTGTAACACTGTTCACGATGTTGGCTAGACCAACGTTCTAGACAAATACTTTTAACATCACCATCCTTTAGTAATCCCTCTTTAAGATGGGCATGTCAACTTCCGGCAGGAAGGTTGTGAACACGAACATTTCTATATTCAATATAAGCATTGAAAAGCAGCGCCCTATTGACTGAATTATCTCTACGACGAAAGGGAACTTGACTGCCATATTTAAGAACCAATCTTTCAACCTGAAGGGGAGTCAATAATTTAACAAAGTACCTAAAGTTCTGTATCAAAATAAGCGGTATGTGCCTAATCTGAGGTAATTTTAACAGTATCTCATAAACAGTCGTGGATCTCAAGGGACCTTATTTGCACATGGTGGATGCAGAACTAACAGTACGTAGGCGTGGGACGACCTGAAACGTCACGTTTACAAAGAATCCGTCGAAACCGCCACACAATAGGCCTAAATACTTAAATGAACACTCAAATGAACATAAAAGACAACGCAACAACGAATAAACGCTCACAGAAGGCACAATGCAACATGTAAACAACGAAATTCATCTACTCGTAACACTGCAGCGGAGTGGAAGACTAAACACGTTCACGCAACACGGTGTCTGGAGCGGAATTCTCGTCACGGCACCTACACCAACGAGTCCTCTTACGGCACGAAAGCAACATAAGCCAACGCAGCCCATCCCCTGGAATCCTCCAGGGCACAACACACGTCTGATGCAAACTGGCAAGACAAGGGAAGCGCTTTCGGTGGGTAGTACCGTCCTTCTACAGAATATGCAGCGACATGGAAAACAAGCAAGCGCTGAAGTCAAAAGCGACGTGGCTAGTGGTTCTGTGGCTTTTTTAGGGTATCGTAAACTATTCCACGTAGTGCCACTGCTGAGCCCGCACTGCCTGTTGCTAAGAGAAGTGATTATTTTTTAGTTTTTGCTGAAATGATTTGCAATAACGACTGCGTGAGATGGCGTTATCTTGCACAGGATGCCGCAGAAGAGTACGTATCTGAGCACCTGGAAGATACTGAGATCCCTTACCTGTGATAGGTTTTCGCCAGTCGAAAGGGTCGTTGATCAAGCGTGAGCGTGCGACGGGAGAGAGGCTGAGCCCCTTCGAATGCGTAAGGAATGAATTATCACGTCCAGTGTCTCCGTAGTGTAGCGGTTATCACATCTGCTTCACACACAGAAGGTCCTCGGTTTTTTCCTGCCTACGTCGGACTCTACTCCAGTAAACCATCCGATGTGTGGATCTGCTTCATATACCTCTGTTGTGCAAGTACTGCAATTATTTGATTTTTAAGATAAAATGGCAGGCTCAATACAAGTTCACTATGAAGCAAAGTGCGGTACTAAGAAAAGTTATTAAAAAGTCCAGAAGCATGTGTATCGTGTCTGAGATCAGTAACTCTGATAATAAAATTAAAGCAATTTGGAATATCATTGAAAGGGAAACAGGGCAACCAAGAGCACAGGAAGACTTTAGTGCCATAAAACTGAATGACGACAAGTGTACTAACAAACAATCAGAAATTGAAAATATTTTCAATAATCATTTTTTAGATGTTGTGGAGAAAATAGCATCTAGATCTTCACTAGAAGAGGCAAGGCTACTAATAGAAGAGGCCATACCTGTGCAGTTTGAAACAACTGTATTTCCACCAACCTCTTCCTCTGAAATCAGTAAAATAATAAACTCACTGAAAAGTAAAAGCTCTTACGGAACTGATGGCATTTCCAGCAAGGTACTTAAAGCTTGTTCCCCACAGATAGGTAGGATTCTCAGCCACGTATGTAATAGCTCTTTGGAGCAGGGTGTTTTCCCCGATAGACTCATTAATGCCATTGTAAAACCATTGCATAAAAAGGGGGATACGTCGGATGTCAACAACTACCGCCCAATCTCTCTTCTGACAGCTCTATCAAAAATTTTTGAGAAAGTAATGTATTCAAGAGTAGCCTCCAATATTTGTAAAAATAAAGTGCTAACAAAATGTCAATTTGGTTTTCAGAAAGGCTTTTCAACAGAAAATGCTATATACGCTTTCACTGATCAAATATTAAATGCTCTGAATAACCGGACGTCACTCATTGGTATTTTTTGTGATCTCTCAAAGGCCTTTGATTGTGTAAATCATGGAATTCTTTTAGATAAGCTAAATCATTATGGTTTGAGGGGGGCAGTGCACAGATGGTGTAATTCATACTTAACTGGATGAATGCAGAAAGTTGAAATAAGTGGTTCATGTAATGTTAAAACAACAGCTGATTCCTCAAACTGGGGGGCTATCAACTACGGTGTCCCGCAGCGTTCGGTCTTAGGTCCTTTACTGTTCTTGATATACATTAATGACTTACCATTCCACATTGATGAAGATGCAAAGTTAGTTCTTTTTGCTGATGACACAAGTATAGTAATAACATCCAAAAACCAAGAACTAAGTGATGTAATTGTAAGTGATGTTTTTCACAAAATTATTAAGTGGTTCTCACCAAACGGACTCTCTTTAAATTTTGATAAAACACAGTATATACAGTTCCGTACAGTAAATGGCACAACTCCAGTAATAAATATAGACTTTGAACAAAAGTCTGTAGCTAAGGTAGAATTTTCAAAATTTTTAGGTGTGTCCATTGATGAGAGGTTAAACTGGAAGCAACACATTGATGGTCTGCTGAAACGTCTGAGTTCAGCTACGTATGCTATTAGGGTTATTGGAAATTTTAATGATAAGAATCTCAGTAAATTAACTTGCTATGCCTACTTTCATTCACTGCTTTCGTATGGCATCATATTCTGGGGTAATTCATCGTTGAGTAGAAAAGTATTCATTGCTCAAAAACGTGTAATCAGAATAATTGCTGGTGCCCACCCATGGTCATCCTGCAGACATATATTTAAGGATCTAGGGATCCTCACAGTAACCTCACAGTATATATATTCACTTATGAAATTTGTTGTTAATAATCCAACCCAGTACAAAAGTAATAGCAGTGTGCATAGCTATAACACCAGGAGAAAGGATGATCTACACTATGCAGTGTTAAATCTGACTTTGGCACAGAAAGGGATAAATTATGCTGCCGTAAAAGTCTTTGGTCACCTACCAAACAGCATCAAAAGCCTGACAGATAGCCAACCAACATTTAAAAATAAATCAAAAGAATTTCTAGATGACAACTCCTTCTATTCATTGGCTGAATTTTGAGATATAAATTAAGGGAGGGGAGAAAAAACCAACTTAAACATTAGTGTCATGCAATATTTTGTGTAATGTAATATCTTGTACAGACATCTTTTATTAACCTGACACGTTCCACATCATTACGAGGTGTCGTATTCATGATCTATGGAACAAGTATTAATCTAATCTAATCTAGTGAGCGGCAGCAGTTTCCTTGGTATAGTGGTTATCATGTCTGTCTAACACGCAGAAGGTCTATTGTTCGATTCTGGGTGGAAACACCTCTTCATCACGCTAAACAGGACATACTTACACGTATCTGCTACGGTTTCTACTCAAACCCACCGTAGTGTAGGTTGTTCAGATAAAATATGAAATACATTCCGTGTTGACAGGCAGATGCATTTGGATGGAAAAACCAAACCAAATAATAGTACTTGCATAACGTCGGTATTCGCAGCAGATGCACACACGAGGTGACTCACAGATGTAGAATTCGACATAGAGCGGAAAGTAGTGTTCCTTACCAAAATCGACAGTGACCTTCGGCGTGTGAAGCAGACATCATAACTTCAACACTACAGAAAGGTAGCACTGTTCACGGGAGGACCACAATTAGTAGTCTCTATTTGAGGGTGCCATGCTCAGAGGGACACCTGGTCATCCAAGTGAAAGATTTGGATGCATTGTGAATCTCGTTTGGTATTGCTAACTGACGGGTGAGAGGGAGACTGTAGTGGAGGGGAGGGGTTAAATGAGAAGCCGCTCATGTGGAAAAATGTTTTACATCCTGCCTAGTTCTTAAGGGTCAGGTTGTTATGAATTGGTGCGAGCTTGAAAATTTTGTACTTAAGGTAATGTTTTAATGGACTTTCTGTTGTTTCATGAAATAGGATAACATTTAAGGACTTATGGAATGCCCATAGCTTACAATCTTAAATTGAGCCTGAAGTTAAAAGCATTTTCTCATGAGTTGTTGGAACCATACCCTTGATTTTTCCACAATACATGGACATATGTTCTGCTTTCCTACTGAATCAATCATATTGAAAAACTGGAGTTATGTATCTTATATACAAACAAATGAAAGTTACAATAATTGAACTTCAAAAGTTTTGCTTCAATGCATGCCTGCTCTGTAGCTAATTGCATTAGAACTGCCCAACAGCTACCTTTTGACGGCTCTGTCATCTAGCCGTCTTCCTACAGATTTTTACTGCCGTATCTGAAGACATGGACCATTCCTTTCTAAACATAGCATAGCTAATGCAGTTATTATCCTACGCAGAGCCCCATCCTCTGCAAAACTTTGCACTTTGTTGTGTTGTCCTGACTGAATGATGAAACTGCATCATAAACGCCAAGGGAAGAGTGTTTATACCCACAAACACGGATTTAAGTAGTCTGTTCCATAGCACATGGTTCACCCACTCATTTCGAATTTGAGTCGGGCTGTGAAGACACTTCTTTAGTAGATTAATGTCTGCTAGATCTCGGAAAGCTGGTTTTATTTCGTCTATTATGGCAGGTGGCAAATGATGGGGGTAATTGTATTATTATTTACTTATCTTGACTCTATCGTACTTGCACCAACTATCTTCTCCTTTTGGGCGCAACTCATGTTGGGCACACTGAAGCTGTGTGAAAAAACAGAGCTCGAACTGCTTTTCTCATTAATACTGCATCAACAATATTCTGCCTAACTGCCAAACCAAAGCACTTCTGAATACAATCTATAGCACCATCTGTCAGTCGGTTTTCCCAATGTACAGTTTTTCCGCTGATGCATGTCATTCTAGCTTTGAACCATCGAAGTCTTGACCCCATCCTTCTCTGTATGTAGCTCACAAACACGTGTTTTAAAATGTTCACATTTTCACATAGGGCCTCCATTCCTCCATTTCCTTGAATGCCTTGGAGTCACCATGTCCAAGATAATTTATGTGTCAAATTTGTACAATTTTGGTGAGCTTTGACAAATACTTCCTACCCCAGTAACTTCCATACCACCACTCAAACCACAAAATATGGTATGCACGTTTCCTCTTAATTTTCCATTTTATCCATGCATCTGCAGTGCTTGGAAACTACTGTCACATCAACTACTTGCCAGTGTCCTCACTCGTAGCTATTAAAACACCATTCAGAGATGTGTGGCCTCTCTCCTACCAGCTCCCGTTACAAGCTACGGACAAGTCCCTGTTATTATTATTTTCAACAACAGTGTCTTTCATATTTTCCTGTGCTACATCTTCAACAGCAGAGCCTATTGCAATGATGTGTGTGTCAAATTTTGAGGAGGCAGCAGGGAGACTAATCACACCAAATAATGTGGCACCTGCAGCCTTGTTCTTACCAGTAGGCAGTAATCCAAACACCAATCTACTGTTTGTATCATACAGAGGATTTATATATGGACAAGCGAAAAAAAATTACGATTTTTACTGGATTTCCAGGTGGAAAGTATTCTTCATTCCTTGTAAAAATACAGATCTTCCCATGTGAAAACACTTTCTCCCAAGTGAAAATACACTTTTTCCGGGGTGAAAATGGATTTAATCTCTATTATGTGACAATATACTTTCCCTCGGTGCAGTAAAACGCATCAATCCTTTGAATCATAAAGACCAATGCAGAACTTCCTGGCACTTTAGGAAACGAAACCTAGCAAAAAACGATGCATTTTGGAAAGATATTTAATGGTGATGTTGAGAGAATTAGATTAGGAAATGAGACACTTAAAGTAGCAATGGAGTTTTGCTATTTGGGCAGCAAATTAACTGATGATGGTCGAAGCAGAGAGTTTATAAAATGTAGACTGGCAGTGGCAAGGAAAGCGTTTCTGAAGTAGAGGAACTTGTTAACATCGAGTATAGATTTAAGTGTCAGGAAGTCGTTTCTGAAAGTATTTGTATGGAGTGTAGCCATGTATGCAAGTGAAACGTGGACGATAAATAGTCTGGACAAGAAGAGAATAGAAGCTTTCGAAATGTGGTGTAAGAGGTCCGAGCAGATGTAATTTCGATGTATAGCTCATGTGCTGCCTGCAATAGGCAAGGTATAAGAGAATATCTGACCAGAGACCAGTGTTGACTGCAGTAGGAACTGTGTAGCTGTAGCAGTAAGTTGTTGCTAGTCTGGAGTCTGCTCTGGTCTGGTCTGGTGTATCGTGTTGGCTGGCCCGCTCGCGGTGCAGCGATGTCAGAGCCTGAGTATTATTGTATAAGGTAAAAAGCAGCCTCGCGCACATGTAGTAATGTTGTCTCAAGTCGCATGTAAATGTTTTAAAACTCTCGTAATAATAATCTTCCTCATAAAAAGTAACTTTTAACAACCATTCATTTCAATTTAAAGAATTTACTATTTTTTCCCATCCATGATCATCCCGATTATTGGAATAGAAAAATCAGCTGCTTCCTTCCATAAATGACAGATAGGTCGGCCAGCATTGCACAGAGCTGTTCCGGAAAAATTTATTGTAAGAGCAGATATACCCGGCGATTTCATTGAGGCAAGAATTTTTCCTTTCTTTTATTCAAAATGATCTTTCAGGGCCATGACGCAGCACTGCTGTCGTCCAAAATTTAGCAGGTTAAATTCACAGTGAATTATTGAAAAGTCATAAGTGAGCAACAATTTAATTGAGAGGTTAGTTACATTGGTTTATTACCAGGTTACTGAACTTATTTTTTTATTGGGATGTTACACTGAATGTGAACGACATAATTATAATTTTTACTGTTGCGAGGTTTAGGAATTTTTCTGTTTTGAGGTTACGCTAAACGTGAATGAATTTTGAGCTTAGATTAAATCAGAAAGAATTTTTGTGGGCAGATTAAATGTAAATGAATTTTGTGGCGAGGTTACACTGTGAAAGAATTTTGTCTTGAGGTTACACTAAATTAGAATCATAATCATATTATTTATTTATTAAATTTTGTGGGGAGGTTACACTTGGCGACCCCGCCAGGATTGGTTTTTATTTGTGAATTTCTGAGAAGTAGTCATATATCTTCTCTTATGTACTTAAATGTAGTTTGTATCTGGCGCAATGCATTTACTAATTTGTCACTCTTTCTTTCACAGATCATCGACAATTTATTGCTCTTTGTTGTAATTGTGTTTGTTTCGTTTTTGCTTCATCTTTGTTTCATTTTGTGCTTAGTTTTGATTTGTGAAAAATGCCACGAAAACAGTACATCGCGATGTGCAATGAGTGAAATAGACAACTCGAATAATTTGACCGATAATACTAGCGACACTCAGTGTAATAGTGATAATCCTCTAATTACAGATAATCAGTGTGTGCCGATCACTAGTAATGGTTTTATTCCAGATGATGAGCAAACAAATTCATTTATGTCCACACTTAATTTAATGGTAAATGATGATGAGACACGTTCCGTTACAATGAACACTGCCCAGCTTGACACACCCGGTTTGCAAAATTTACGTAACGAACAGATAAATGTTTCTAACGAAAATGAACAGTGTACTCAAAGTACGACAGATTTATTTGATTCCGAGGTAGTGACTAACAGTGCACATCCAATTGGCAAACCTTTTTGTGAATCAGAGAATGACCAAATGGTTACACAAAACGTGACAAATGCAGACACACCACCACACAGCTCAGAGAAAAGAGTCGTTAATTTTGGCTTGGATCAAGTTATGGCATTATTGCTATAAATTAATGAAAATAACGAAAATCTCAAACAACAACTTAATTAAAAACTAGACAGCAATTCCAAACAACAGAATGAAAGACAAGACAACAACTTCAAACAACTTGATGAAAATCTTAAACAATTGAATGAAAAATACGACAACCTTAATGAATCGAACAAACAACTTAGTGAACAGATTACAGCCATTGCCGTGCAATGTCATGATACTAAAGAACAATTACGTGAGGAAATTAAGGCTTGTGCTAGGAGCAGTAGTGAAGAAATTAGATCTGTGGGTCAAAAATTAAGTAATACACATGCAGCCACAACTAAATTACTTAGAGATGAAATTAGTGCAGTCGCTAAACAATGCTCTGAAAACACAACACAGTTACGCAACGAGTTTAAATTAATGCCAGCAGAACTTTCACGCACACTGGATGCGAAAGTAGACGCGAAATTTGACCAACAGAACAGCCAAATTGACGAACGTTTTAATCACCACCTACAAAACAGTGAAACGCGTTACAGTAAATTTATACAGGAACCGAATAAAGTAAAGCAACATGTTATGGAAACAATTTCTGCACAAAGACAGGAAGATAAGCGTAAATTATTTACGAAAGCAAAAACATACATAGACAACAATATTGCTACAGTATCAGACGAAATCAAACAGTTGAACACCGAATTGCATGATGAAATCTCCGATCTTAAAACAAAAACAGACACACACACATTAGAGTTTCAGACAATGACCAACAGACTTGAAAAGTTGGAACTAATACAGGATCCGGATGCCATCAAAGCAGACGTTAAAAAATTGAACAAAAACACACGTAAATTACAAAAACAAATTAATGCTTGTGATACTAAAAACGATGATCAGGTAAAAGTACTGACTGAAAAATATGATGAATTGGCCAGTCGTATTGACGTTATCGAAAGTAATAATGACACCAAATCAGACGATACTTCACCAGTTTCGTTTAATCAAACACCCGAATTCCAAAATTTACAGCAGACAATCAGTGAGATAGGTTCGTCCAATAATACATTACGTAGAAAATTGTCAACTTTACAGCAAGAAGTGACACAGATGAAAAATGTTTCAGCCTCCAACACGGCACAGCATACACCACATTCCGAACATTTCTCAGACTCACACAGCCAATAAAATTTAGGTAATTTACGGATAGTACGTGACTTAGATTCCAAACATGCACAGACAAACAGACTAGGATACAATCATGAACCTGTTCAGACATACAGAGACGATAATTTTGATTACAAATACTTTCTATCCATAAAAAAATTTAAGGTATGTAAAAATGACAGAACACAGATTCACTCTTTCGACTGGATACGACAATTTGCTTTTGAATTTTCACCGGCATTTCCTGTAATGCAGAAACTAGCATTGGACTGGATACAGCAATTTGCTTTTGAATTTTTACCGGCATTTCCTGTAATGCAGAAACTAGCATTGGACTGGATACAACAATTTGTTTTTGAACTTTCACCGGCATTTCCTGTAACGCAGAAACTAAAATTTATTTGCAGTGCGTAAGTGACCTCAGGGGATTCGTTACACTTGATGAATATGTGCCGTAGCGTGCACAGGGCCCCGAGCCGTAGTAGTGCTGTTTCCTCTTTAGTTTTCTGCACTGCTGCCTTCTCTTTTACTATCCTTTATATCTATCAAAACAGCTCTTCAACTATCGATCTATCTAGGATTAAAAATGAGTAAAGAAAACCTGATATGACAAGTTTTACCGAAAGTGACAGTTTTCATTAGACACTCCTGAAATGACGAGATTTACCAGCATAATTTTAATGACAGTTAAGATTTTAATCAGCAGTATTCTCATAATTATCAACAACGGCAAACACGGTTTGGCAACAATAGAAGTTTTTCCCAACAACAGCAACAAAACCAACGGGTTAACATACCTAACCAACAACGTAATGTGCAAGGTCAACCAAGCTTTAATGTTTTGCCGCCTATACGTATAGCGTCGGCTCCGCCAAATAGTAATGCACAGCAACAATGAAATAACTTCGTACAGAAAACACATCATTTTAACTCGTATCGCAACGCGCCGTATAGAAATGACTATCATGACAGACGTAAAAGTAATGAGCACAATTTTCAGCGTACGTTTAATAACAGTCGGTCTTACCAGCAGCAAAATCATCCGCAACAACAGATTATCATGAATGAACCAGACAGTAGATATCATCCTGAACCTAATGAGTAAGGACGAAATAACAGAACAGTACAAATAGTCGAAATGCCACAGCATCCTCCCGCAAATAATAGCACGTCAGATAGAATTTGACTAGATACAGTCAGGTTGCATCTTGCAGCAACGCAAGCAATACTTTTGACACACAGAATCTTGTTCACGAAAATGTTATTACTTTTGACAACATCCGAGACACTCTTTTGCAAGTACAACCAGTTATTCAAAAAACCATTTCACACCCTGTCATTGAAGTAAAGATTGGATCATTCAAATTTTTAGCAGTAATCTATTCTGGATCACCTATGTCAGTTATAAATGAGGAAACATTCAACGAATGTAACAAAGAGAATACCTATCCTACGTTACCATTAGGCAAAACTAAAGTAAAAGGAGCAGTATCTGGTAAAGGAGTAGATATAAAATTACAGACACACTTATCATTTTGTATTTTGTATTTTTGGATTGTTCCCTTATTGACGACAGACGTTATTTTAGGTACGAATTTTCTGGTACAACACTACGCAATTATTGACTTTCAAAATTCCTATTTAATTTTAAAGGATAAAAATATACAACTGGCATTAGAATTTCAGCACTCTTTATCTGTAGAAGAACAAACAATTAATCGTACAGAGGTCATTTTTACATCCTGTAACATAGACTGTCATTCCACATTGTTCAGAGATACGTACGTACACAACTATAATACTCCAGACGAAGCCGACTATGACGTTATACAGATGATTTCTGATAAAGTTAAACAGAGCAGTGCAAATACAGACGACGAACGCACGCAACTACGCAAAATTCTTTTACAGCAAGCTCCAGTTTTTGACAACGTCCCTGGTACTATGTCCGGTTTTATGTATGAATTTCAAGTTAAACAGCACGACACGTTTAAAGCCAAACTTATCCCATTCTGTATATTCACAGAGAACAAGTTAAGAAAGAATTTCAAGCTATGCTTGACCAAGGTATTGAACCGGCAGTTAGTCCGTACATAAACCCGCTCCATATTGTTGAGAGAAGGATGGCTCACTTCGCCTCGTACTTGATTCGCGTCACATCAATGACATTATTATTAATGAAACACATCGCCCACAGACACTAGAAGAACTTATACAGAAATTTCATGGTACTGCTATTTACTCCACGTTAGATTTGAAATCGGGATTTTGGCAAATTCAGCTCCATCCGAACTGCAGAAAGTACACAGCTTTTCTCTGTTTTGGTGACTGTTATAAATTTTGTAAATTACCGTTCGGTTTAACTATTTCTTCAGCTGCATTTATTCACGGTTTGAATACTATACTTCCGACAGAATTAAAAGACAGAATCACAACGTATGTAGACGACATTCTTATTGCAGAAAAAAATGGTTCAAATGGCTCTGAGCACTATGGGACTTAACATCTGTGGTCATCAGTCCCCTAGAACTTAGAACTACCTAAACCTAACTAACCTAAGGACATCACACACATCCATGCCCCAGGCAGGATTCGAACCTGCGACCGTAGCAGTCGCGCGGTTCCGGACTGCGCGCCTAGAACCGCTAGACCACCGCGGCCGGCTCTTATTGCAGAAGCTAGCTAACTGGTCTGAACACAATCTGATTCTTGAACAACTGTTACAAACTTTTCGTGCACAAGGACTCACAGTTAATGTTAGTAAATCACACTTTGGCAAAACTTCCATAAAATTTCTTGGACATGTAATTTCAGCAGAAGGCATTGCGCCTGACCCGGGAAAACTTCAAGCTTTACGTACGACGAAGAAACAACTACGCAGTTTTTTGGGCTTAATTAACTTTTTTCGTAAATTTATTCATTACTCTGCTTTAGACACCCCTAGATTATGTCGATTGACAGGTAAAAACACTATTTGGTCCTGGGATAGCCAAGCACAGTCTGAATTTGTCAATCTGAAACAAGCTTTGTTGAATGCACCACTTTTATCACATCCAGATCTTACTAGAAATTTTTCCATTGTCACCGACAGTTCTAACACCGCTTTAGGCGCACACATTTTTCAGGAAATTGAAGAAGATGGTTCTACAGTAATTAAAAACATCGCCTTTGCGAGTCGCATTCTGTCACCTGCTGAACGCAATTATTCAATTACAGAACTTGAAACATTATGTGTTGTATGTGCATTTACGAGATTTCGGCATTTTCTTCATGAAAGACTTACGACCGTTTAAACAGATCATAGAGCGATACAGTTTTTACTTTCCGCTAAATTTATACCTGACAGATGAAGCAGATGGAAACTTTATTTACAGGAATTTAATTTTACAATTGTTCACATTCCCGGTACACAAGTTATGGTAGCAGACGCACTATCCCGTTCTCTCACCAACAATCAGCAAGACATCGCAACCAACTTCTGCCAAACAAATTTCAGCGTCATGTATATACAACAAGTTGCATTTGAAAATTTCATTTCGTCATCATTACGAGACATAGCACAAGAGCAGAGTAAAGACAACATATGGAAAGAAATTAAACACTTTTGGCAATATAGGAATAATGTTACCATCAGAAACCATTACACTGTACGCAATAACATTCTGTTTCGCCGCTCTCACCCTGATAGCAACAATTGGTTACTATGTATTCCTGACGAGCTTGTTAACAAATTAATTTGGTATACTCATTTAAGTTACGCACATTATGGAGCCAGAAAATGTTTTCTTATACTGAGACAGAACTGTTGTTTTGCCAACATGGAGAAACGTATTCGATGAGTTTTAGCGTCATGTAAAATCTGCCAAAAGATAAGTCAGACACGACTTCACATATTCCTCCGTTACATCCCATTGTACCTGTTAAATTGAGACACATGGCCGCTGTAGACATTTTTGTTCCGATTCCCAGAACTAATAGAGGTTTTTGTTACATCTTTGTCGCTGTTGAACTCACTTCGAAATTTGTAACCTTCACACCATTACGCAAAGCTACTGCTAAAACTATTTCGAAAGCATTTGTAAAACATTTTCTATTTCATGTAGGGCACGTATTGAAAGTAATTTCCGACAATGGACCACAGTTTCGATCTGCTATATGGACACGTATGTTACGAGCAAGAAACATTTCTCCGATCTATATATCTAAGTATCACGCTTCTTCGAACCCTTGTGAACGACTAATGAAAGAAATTGGTAAACTATGTAGAATATACTGCTATAAAAAACATATTGATTGGGATATACACATACTGTCATTCCAGGATGTAATTAACTCAATACCAAATGAATCTACTATGCTATCTCCGACTGTTATATTGGAAAATGTTGAACCACCTAACAAAATTAAAGAATTAGTATCGTTTCCTACATCTCGTCCACTACGACACCATGAAATAATTGACATTGCGCTGAACAACATCAAACGTGCCGCAGAGCGCCGGAGAAGACAGCAAAAACAGGTTTGTACACGCCGTGACTTTCACATTGGACAGAAGATATTAGTACGCACACATTATTTATCCAACAGAGGAAAGAGTAGATGCAGTAAATTTGAGCTTCTACATGCAGGTCCATACAGAATTCGCAGCATTCCTCACCCCAATGTAGTGACTTTCACATTGGACAGAAGATATTAGTACGCACACGTTATTTATCCAACAGAGGAAAGAGTAGATGCAGTAAATTTGAGCTTCTATATGCAGGTCCATACAGAATTCGCAGCATTCCTCACCCCAATGTAGTACACGTCGAAACTCTGAGAACCAGAAAAAGTAAAGGCAATCACCATGTCTCCAATATTAAACCCTTTATTGAATGAACATACTCTATGATTTATCACACTGTAATGCCATTTCCTGGTTTTTATATGACCACTTATGCAATTATATTTATATGACTACTTACTGATGATTATCATTTTTTTTTCTTGGCAAGTGCCCGGCAAGGTAAGGTTAGCAGGTCGCTTTTCTTGTCGTTGTATATCAGACCGTGCGCATTTTCCATTTTTCGTGTATGTATGATTGTTTTCCTGTTTTGTTTGTATGCACTACGAAATCTTTAAGATATAACAAACACCAACCAGTTGACTGTAACATTTTTCCTTATGATATCTCAATATCTTGACTTTTCTACACTTTTGGCTACTGCATTATGAGACTGTGTGTAAATTTTTGCACCTGAACACTATCTATGTTTTTGACATTATACGTTTTCTGTCATGCTATGCTGTATGCTTAATTGTATCACTAGAAACCAGTTTTTATTTAATGGGTATATGATTTAAATGCAAGATATTAATCCTTATTCATCATTTTCAGAAAGCAATAACGTGTAAAAGAAATAAATTAAACAAACCTCAGTGGATTACTATGAAATGGGCATCTGACCTTCGGAATGAACGAAAGGAAATGGAATACCTTGTGATGAAGAATAAATGGATCAGAATTAACAAGCATGAA
The DNA here is from genome assembly GCF_021461385.2 of Schistocerca piceifrons. NCBI lineage: Eukaryota > Metazoa > Arthropoda > Insecta > Orthoptera > Acrididae > Schistocerca > Schistocerca piceifrons. The sequence goes on along the minus strand of NC_060139.1, from coordinate 43,207,752 downwards.
CAAGAATATACTATACACATCGTATGATAGCAGTCTTAACTAATTTTTTTCTTTCAGAATACGAGGCGATTGATGCAGGCTGTCAGACAGAACTACACATCTTAGTTTTAGTGATGAAATATGCTAGAAATAAGAAACTCTATACTGTGAATAGTTGTATGAAGTAAATGGTAATATGAATAATGAATAATGAAGTGTCTTTTTCGCAGATGATAATGAATGATGATGAATAGTTATATGAAGAATATGCTAATATGAATAATGAGGTTTTTCTTTGCAGCTGATGATAGTAATGAAGTTATGGTAATATGAATAATGAAGTTTTTCTTTGCAGATGAGAATAATGATGAAGTTTATATATTTACTATTAGTTAAGAAATGCTATGTAGTTATTTAAGTATTTGTTGCAGTTCGTTTTGACAGTATGTCTTATATCGCATGGAATAATGACTGAACGTTTTGGAAAGGATAGCTAGAGTACATACATATTGAGTACACGTTTCATTACCTGTTAATTCGAAGTTCACTACTTTTCAGCATAATATGCGTTTCTTCTTTCAGCTTAATAATCCATTTTGTATTTTTTCCAGGAGAAGCTATTCATGAAATTAATGTGCTATAAGCAGTTAGTTATTAAACCTGTTCTAGTACTTGCATTTTTTTTACCCATTTGTGTGTGTCATTCATGAATGTGATCACATATACTCTACTTATTCATAACTTTGCTACAGCTGACTCATGACGAATGACGTTATTAATCGTTATTTCCAGCAATAAGTCAAAAGCAAATATTTTCATGCCCCAGCAATTAATTATCGATCCCAACGCAATGCATTGCTGGCACAAAAAATGTATTACCAGTCTCAAATAATGCTACTAATTTAGGAGATATTTATAGTACTAAATATAATGCAGATTTCTCAGATGTATTGAATCCATTGTATCTATGTATTATTGGACCACAGACCTTGAATAATAGTTACACATTTACTTTTTATTTTAAATATGTCCTATGTCACTTGAATGATGAGTTCTGAGTAATACTGAATGATGTTTTGTAATAATGCATAAATGCTATGCCAATAATTTCTGTAAATAATATTTTTGTTACACTCTATAAATGCTATGCCAATAATTAACTCTCATTTTGAATGATGACTTCTGAATAATACTGAATAATGCTTTATAAAAGTATATGAATACTTTGTAACTGGCCAATGAATGCCACTGTTTTTTTATATTTTAAATTTGTCTTATATCACTTACATGATATCATATATGAATACCAGTAGCTTAATGCTACACTCATTAACTCTTGTTTTGAATGATGACTTCTGAACAATGCATAAAAAATGGTTTGTAACTGGCCAATGAGTGCCAATGATTACTATAACTAGATGAATTATGTAAATGGTATGCCATTAATTAACTCTTGCTTTGAATGATGACTTCTGAACAATGCATAAAAATGGTTTGTAACTGGCTAACGAGTGCCAATATTTAGTGTAATCAGATGACTTATGAATGATGTTCTGTAATACTCCATAAATAGTACAGAAATGTTTAGTAACTAGGCAATGAGTGCCAACAATTACTCAAATCATTTAATAGACTAGTGCAATTCTCTATGATGACTAGCATAAGACTTAATGTCCTTCACCTTCTGACCTAATTACCAGAAATTACTGCAATATCCGTTTGTCCTGTCTATCCTCATGATCATGGAGCACTATATTTGGTTTTTGCACTAATTCTACGTTGGTGTACCTTACAAGAATGTGGTGTTGACACATCATGCTGTCCACCACCTTGAACGATGGAAATGCTATTATGGTCCCACTGCTTGGTGTACCTAATGTACTACCAAAATGATAACATTGAATATTAATACGACATTTCAGTGTCTTGGCTACACTGATTAATATATCAGGGAAGAGAACTTCAGATTGTCTCACTTGGTGTTGTGCTTCTGTAGAAAGATATGGACTTTCAGTGCAGCTACGTGCAACCTACTGTGCTACAACCATGATGCCTTCTCTTTCCTTTCCTAGTTCTTGTAAAATGGTAGAGACATATACAGTGCGTGTGCGCTTTATGTCATTTATTAATATGTTTTGTACTCATTGCGTATCCTAGTTCTTGTGCAATGGTAAAAAATATATATAGTGTGTGTGCACTTTATGTCATTTGTTAATATGGTTTGTACTCATTGCGTATCCTAGTTCTTGTAAAATGGTAAAAAAATATATACAGTGCGTGTGCACTTTATGTCATTTGTTAATATGTTTTGTACTCATTGCGTATACATTTTGTTATTTCCTATATATACAGTGTGTGTGCACTTTATGTAATTTGTTAATATGTTTTGTACTCATTGCGTATATGTTTTGTCATTGCTTGATATGTTCTGTACTCAGTGCATGTGCACTCTATTTCATTTCATGTTCTGCACTTATATATATATGTATATACTCTGTGACTGGCAAGTCCAATTGACTCACCATCGCTGCCAAATTTTTGGCCCCCCAGTGGAGGGTTATGTAAGAGGTCCGAGCAGATGTAATTTTGATGTATTGCTCAGGCGCTGCCTGCAGTAGGCAAGGTATAAGAGAATCTCTGACCAGAGACCAGTGTTGACTGCAGTAGGAACTGTGTAGCTGTAGCAGTAAGTTGTTGCTAGTCTGGAGTCTGCTCTGGTCTGGTGTATCGTGTTGGCTGGCCTGGTCACGGTGCAGCGATGTCGGAGCCTGAGTATTATTGTATAAGGTAAAAAGCACCCTCGCGCATATGTAGTAATGTTGTCGCAAGTCGCATGTAAATGTTTTAAAACTCTCGTAATAATAATCTTCCTCATAAAAAGTAACTTTTAGCAACCATTCATTTCAATATAAAGAATTTACTATTTTTTCCCAACCATGATCATCCCGATTATTGCAATTGAAAAATCAGTTGCTTCCTTCCATAAATGACAGATAGGTCGGCCAGCATTGCACAGAGCTATTCCGGAAAAATTTATTGTAAGAGCAGATATATCTGGCGATTTCATTGAGGTACGAATTTTTCCTTTTTTTTATTCAGAATGATCTTTCAGGGCCATGACGCAGCACTGCTGTCGTCCAAAATTTATCAGGTTAAATTCACAGTGAATTATTGAAAATTCGTAAGTGAGCGACAATTTAATTGAGAGGTTAGTTACATTGTTTTATTATCAGGTTACTGGATTTATTTTTTTATTGGGACGTTACAATGAATGTGAACGACATAATTATAATTTTTACTGTTGAGAGGTTTAGGAATTTTTCTGTTTTGAGGTTACACTAAATGTGAATGAATTTTGAGCTTAGATTAAATCAGAAAGAATTTTTGTGGGGAGATTAAATGTAAATAAATTTTGTGGCGAGGTTACACTGTGAAAGAATTTTGTCTTGAGGTTACACTAAATTAGAATCATAATCATATTATTTATTTATTAAATTTTGTGGGGAGGTTACAGTGGTGCTACAGAAGAATGCTGAAGATTAGATGGGTAGATCACATAATTAATGAGGAGGTATTGAACAGAATTGGGGAGAAGAGAAATTTGTGGCACAACTTCACTAGAAGAAGGGATCGGTCGGTAGGACATGTTCTGAGTCATCAAGTGATCATCACTAATTTAGTATTGGAGGGCAGCGTGGAGGGTAAAAATCGTAGAAGGAGACCAAGAGATGAATGCACTAAGCAGATTCAGAAGGATGTAGGTTGCTGTAGGTACTGGGAGATGAAGAATCTTGCACAGGATAGAGTAGCATGGAGAGCTGTATCAAACCAGTCTCAGAACTGAAGACCACAACAACAACAGCAACATTTAATGTGTAGCAACATTTACGCTGCATAATTTCGTATTACGAAAGTATTAACAAAAATTCCAACGAATACAGCACCGTAGCTTCTGAAGCACTGAAATCCATTTTGCAATCATATTTTGTCAGCCATCATAGCTGATGTTATGTGATTTTCCCAGCCAATGACAGCAGATATTCAGAGCATAGGGCATGTGATATAGTCATAAAACAGGGACATCATCGTTAAGTAGTACGAACACAAAAATAAGAAACGTTAAATAATTTAAATTAATATAGATACACAGTGTAGCTGCGTGAAAAGCTAAGCTTTCACGTATAATATTGGTCATCAAAAAGTTATTGCTGTTCTTTTTTTTCAAGGTTGTGGTTAGGCAGGATCTTAAGTGCAGAGCTTAAATTGGAGTAGTTGAATATTTCTGACAAGAACAATTATAAATTTCAATTCTGTGCACGAACCATTTTGGGGTTACTTGACTGAACACAGGTTTCGTCAAGCACTTATTTTTCCATACAAAGGCCACTTAAGTGTGAAATTGCTCAAGAACTCATTCATGCCTGTTTCTTTAAACATAAATATAATCCTGCCATCGTTATTATATAATTTGTAGTCTATGAAAAACTAAAATGAACATTAAAACATAACATTGAAACTTGGTCTTTACCCTTAAAGAAATTTCAAATACAAATTCATCAGTAACATTTTAAGTACCGGTAGTAGCATGAATGCCTGGTCTTTTGGACCCGAAATGTTACGTTTTTCGTAAGACTCTAACACTTTATGACTTAAGAAATTCGTCGCACATTCTCACATGTAACATAATTCATCTTACATAAAAGGAATTGTATTTTGAAAGTAATGGTTTGCAAACGACCATTCGCAACATACGACCTGTTAGAAATGTAAGCAGTTGTGACATTATACACTTTGAAATGAGGTCCACGTCAAAAATGCATCGAAAGTACTTTGTTTTTACAAACGATTGCATAATCTTTGGAACATTTTGCTGTTGGCAGACACTTGTGTTCATTGTATTTTGTTGCTGTATATGGCGCATTTTCTTTGCAACTGCAGTTTTAGTTTGGTGCTGTTGGTCCAGATTGTCCCACTCCTCAACAGCGATTCGGCGTAGATCCCTCAGAGTGCTTGGTGACTCACGTCGTCCATAAACAGCCCTTTTCAATCTATTTAAGGCATGTTCGATAGGATTCATGTCTGGAGAACACGCTCGCCACTGTAGTTGAGCGATGTCGATATCCTGAAGGAAGTCATTCACAAGATGTGCACGAATGGTGGCACGAATTTTCGTCCATGAAGTCGAATGCCTCGCCAATATGCTGCCGATATGGTTGCACTGTCAGTCGGAAGATGGCATTCACATATTGTACAGCCATTACGGCGCCTTCCATGATTACCAGCGGCGTACATCGTCCCCACATCATGCCACCTCAAAACAGCAGGGAACCTCCATGTTGCTACACTCTCTGAACAGTGTGTCTAAGACGTTCAGCCTGACAGAATTACCTCCAAAAACGTATCTGACGATTGTCTGGTTGAAGGCATATGTGACACTCATCAGTGAAGAGAACATGATGCCAATCCTGAGCAGTCCATTCGACATGTTGTTTGGCCCATCTGTACCACACTGCATGGTGTCGTGGTTGCAAAGATGGACCTCGCCATGGACGTTGGGAGTGAAGTTGAGCATCATGCAGCCTACTGCGCACAGTTTGAGTCGTAGCATGATGTCCTGTGGCTGCACGAAAAGCATTATTCAACATGGTGGGGTTGCTGTCAGGATTACTTCGAGCCATAATCTGTAGATAGCAGTCATCCTTTGCAGTAGTAGCCCTTGGGCGGCCTGAGTGAGGCATGTCATCGACAGTTCCTGTCTCTCTGTATCTCCTCCGTGTCCGAACAACATCACTTTGGTTCACTCTGAGACGCCTGGACACTTCCCTTGTAGAGAGCCTTTCCTGGCACAAAGTAACAATCGAACCGTGTTGTTGACTGTCTAGGCATGGTTGAACTATAGACAACATGAGCCGTGTACCTCCTTCCTTGTGGAATGACTAGAGCTGATCAGCTGTCGGACCCCCGCCGTGTAATAGGCGCTGCTCATGCATGGTTATTTGCATCTTTGGGCAGGTTTAGTGACATATATGAACAGTCAAAGGGACTGTGTCTGTGATACAATATCCACAGTCAACGTCTATCTTCAGGAGTTCTGGAAACTGGATTGATGCAAAACTTTTTTTGATGTGTGTACTTTCTTGCTTATGTTTTATTGCTGCAGTATTATTCTGCAGTAGCAGGCTACAGTAAAATGCTTTGGTAGAGTATCAGTCCTTACCAGTTAAAATTACAACAATTGAACGAAAAACTAAAACAACAAAAAATTTGAAAAATTCCCAGAATTTTAAACAATTCTGGGGCTTTTCTTGGGTTTCTCCCTAATCAAAAAGTTCTCAGGTTTTTCATGGATTTCTCAGTTCTGACGTAGTTAACCTTGTTCACAGTAAAGTGTGAGGAATTGAAAAAATAGCACTGTGTTTGCAATAATTGCACATAAAATCGAATACACAAGCAAGTCCTACATGCATCTTTCTTTTCAATGAAATACTGCATTTTCAACTATGTTTGCAGCACAAATTGTTCTCCGAAACACATGATAAAAAAGACACATTAATTATCTCATATTTTGTAGTCCCAGCATTTAATTTCTTGTATTGTTCTCTAGTTCCAACCAGTTTTCTTTTTGAAGAACTTTCAGTGGCACCACCATCACTCAAAGTATCATTATCAATGTCGAGGTTAGACACTACTAGGCATCAAATACTGGTGTAGACGATGAAACAGACACATTCTGAGTAGCCTACCATTTGTTTTCTTGCACCAGTGTACATGTTTTTTAAACATCTTCAGACTGTGTCCTCAGTGTCTTGGCACATTTAAGGGAGGAGAACTGAGTGACTTTGCCAAATACGACTTTCACAACAAGCACATGGATTTTCTCACAAAGGAAACTATACAAATGCCACAGAATCGATTGTCAACTGTTTTGCAGCGTAGCCAACAGAACGGGTAACTCCCTTATCCTCAATTATATTTCTGGCAAGGCAGGCTACGTCACACATGTTGGGTGTCTGATACACTGTGCAGAACCTTATGTGCCGCAATTTTTTTAAAAATTAAGTGGGTCTGTGCACGTCATCTCTTTATTTTATACAGTTTTTAATAGGAAACTCTAAATATTTCTAAACTGCATTTCGCTGCAAATTGGGTAAGTCGAAATGAAGTGGTCCAATAAAAATTAAGTTGGTTGCTTGACCATTTTAAAATATTTACAGAATGAGATTTTCACTCTGCAGCGGAGTGTGCGCTGATATGAAACTTCCTGGCAGTTTAAAACAGTGTGCCCAACCGAGACTCGAACTTGGGACCTTTGCCTTTCGCGGGCAAGTGCTCTACCATCTGAGCTACCGAAGCTTGACTCACGCCCGGTCCCCCCATCTTTACTTCTGCCAGTTTCTCGCCTCCTACAGTTTTAATCTGCCAGGAAGTTTCATATCAGCGCACACTCCGCTGCAGAGTGAAAATCTCATTCTGGAAACATCCCCAGGCTGTGGCTAAGCCATGTCTCTGCAGTATCCTTTTTTTCAGGAGTGCTAGTTCTGCAAGGTTCGTAGCAGAGCTTCTGTAAAGTTTGGAAGGTAGGAGACGTGATACTGGCAGAAGTAAAGCTGTGAGGACCGGGCGTGAGTCGTGCTTCGGTAGCTCAGATGGTAGAGCACTTGCCCGCAAAAGGCGAAGGTCCCGAGTTCGAGTCTCGGTCGGGCACACAGTTTTAATCTGCCAGGAAGTTTCATATCAGCGCACACCCCACTGCAGCATTCTGGAAACATCCCCCAGGCTGTGGCTAAGCCTTGTCTCCGCAGTATCCTTTTTTTCAGGAGTGCTGGTTCTACAAGGTTCGTAGGAGTGCTTGTGTAAAGTTTGGAAGGTAGGACACGAGATACTGGCAGAAGTACAGCTGTGAGGACCGGGCGTGAGTCGTGCTTCGGTAGCTCAGATGGTTGAGCACTTGCCCACGAAAGGCACACAGTTTTAATCTGCCAGGAAGTTTAAATATTTAATTTTTTTTATACATGGTTACCCCATAATTGAGAAGTTCGAAAGAGTTTTTAAGAAAATTTTACCTTTCACCTTTACTACATGGTGGCCATTTTCCTTTGTAAGTGCATGATTATTTTTCAGTTTAGAGACGTTAGCAAAAATATGAATATCTCTGCACTGGGTTAAGTTACAAAATTGCTATTAACATGATTGTTTTTGGAAAAGTGTCCTCTAAAACACTCTCTATTATACAAAATACCTTTAATTCTAAAATAACCAATCAAAATGACCTCTATATGATAGCAATGTACTGCAAAAATTTCAACATTGATATCTGACTGTGAACAAAGATATGAATTTTTGAAAATGGGGAGATATTCACATTACTCTACAACCGATCTTATGGCTGTTGCCTATTCATGTGTGATATTGGCTGGATATACTCAATTATTATTGAAGTAAGGTACCGAATTCTTTACAAAAAGTGGAAAATCACTGAAATTAACATTTATATTGTTCTGACATACTAAAATAAATATTTTCAATTAACATCTTTCGAGATGTGACTGTTCCTAAACCTGGTGGTGAATGTTAAGAACACTTATTTCTTCAGACAGCTTCTGTGATATAGGATAAGACCTCCCAGTTGCTGTGGTAAGTTTCCTTAAAACATTTTTCATTGGTATCAAAACTTTGTCACCAGTGGATTTTGTGAATGATGTTCTTGGGCAGCAGGGTGGTAAAACTGCACAAAAACATCATTGTTTTCCAAACTTATTCTTTCAACATCTGCAAGCCACCATTGTCCATCATACACACATGCCGCTATGTCATCAACGGTAAAGACAGAGATGTAATTTTACTGACACAATGATCCTCATAAGTTTCGGTTTCTGATGTTACATAGCATCAAACTACGTTTTCTTCAATGCAAAGAAATCTGTGGAAATGTCTTGTTCCTTTTATTGCTGCACAATTTTCAAATCTGGTTTGAAGTGCTGTTTTCATATGCAGAACCACTTCTTCTTTCTTGATAAGAAAATAGTTAATGTTTTTAATATTATCCTTGCAAAAGGCATACATGTCCTGTATTGTGAGAATTTGGTCTGTGGTTGGTCTTTGTAGGCTGACTCTACTCACTTCACGTTTTGTTGTACCTCCTACTCCATCATATGCATTTTTACCATCGCTAGATGCAAGATGCAGCCTCCAACCCAAAGTCTACTTTGTCCTTGCAGAGATTTGAAAAATTCTTTTTGTTCTTATACTGACTACCACTTCCATCTGAAAAATATATCAGCTTCTCAACCTCGGAAAAATGTTCTTTTATGTAACTTATTTCATACTTTTGAAGCACATGTACAACCAAAGTGTTGGGCTCCAAGTAGTCGCTTAGAATGCAAATTGAAGAACTGCAAACTTCATCTTTCTCATTTTTAAAGTAGAGAATAAATGGATGCACTGTTGCCTGGTCATTGACCCATTGGTACCCTTGTATTGCATCCTGAATCACAAATGTAAAATTTTCTGCAAAATCAGCTAGCACTATGCATTCAGTTTCATGACATTCTGTTTTTTTGTCCTTCAAAAATTTACTTCGGATTTTAGAAACATAGTGGTGACTTTGGAGTTTTTGTAACTTATCAATTAAAGATCCAAGTGCTCTTCTACTTCTACATCCATACTCCGCAAGCAACCCGATGGTGTGTGGCGGAAGGCACTTTGAGTACCCCTATCGGTTCTCCCTTCTGTTCCAGTCTCGTATTGTTCGTGGAAAGAAGGATTGTCGGTATGCCTCTGTGTGTGCTTTAATCTCTCTGATCTTATCCTCATGGTGTCTTCGCGAGATGTACGTAGGAGGCAGCAACATACTGCTTAACTCCTTGGTGAAGGTATGTTACCGATACTTCAACAAAAGCCCATACCGAGCTACTGAGCGTCTTTCCTGCAGATTCTTCCACTGGAGTTTATCATCTCCGTAACGCTCTCGCAATTACCAAACGACCCCGTAACGAAGCGCGCCGCTCTCCGTTGGATCCTCTCTACCTCTTCTGTCAAACCTATCTGGTACGGATCCCACACTGGTGAGCAATATTCAAGCATTGGGTGAACAAGTGTACTGTGACCTACTTCCTTTGTTTTCAGATTGTATATCCTCAGGATTCTTCCAATGAATCTCAGTCTGGCATCCACTTTCCCGACGATCAACTTTATATGATCATTCCATTTTAAATCACTCCTAATGCCTACTCCCAGATAATTCACGGAATTAACTGCTTTCAGTTGCTGACCCGCTATATTGCAGCTAAATGATAAAGGACCTTTCTTTCTATGTATTCGCAGAACATTACACTTGTCTACATTGAGATTCAATTGATATTCCCTGCACCATGCGTCAATTCGTTGCAGATCCTCCTGCATTTCAGTACAATTATCCATTGTTACAACCTGTCGATATACCACAGCATCAACCGCAAAAAGCCTCAGTGAACTTCCGATGTTAACCACATGGTCATTTATGTATATTGTGAATAGCAACGGTCCTACGTCACTCCCCTGCGGCACACCTGAAATCACTCTTCCCTGGGAAGACTTCTCTCCTTCACACGATCGTCTTTTTCGAAACCCATGCTGATTCCTACAGAGTAGATTTCTGGTCTCCAGAAAAGTCATTATACTCGAACATAATACGTGTTCCAAAATTCTACATATGATCGAAGTTAGAGTTATAGGTTTATAGTTCTGTACATCCGTTCGACGTCCCTTCTTGAAAACGGGGATGACCTGTGCCCTTTTCCAATCACTTGGAACGCTACGCTCTTCTAGAGACCTACGGTACACCGCTGCAAGAAGGGGGGCAAGTTCCTTCGCGTACTCTGTGTAAAATCGAACTGGTATACCATCAGGTCCAGTGGTCTTTCCGCTTTTGAGCGATTTTAATTGTTTCTCTATCCCTCTGTCGTCTATTTCGATATCTACCATTTTGTCATCTTTGCGACAATCTAGAGAAGGAACTACAGTGTAGTCTTCCTCTGTGGAACAGCTTTGGAAAAAGACATTTAGTATTTCAGCCTTTAGTCTGTCATCCTCTGTTTCAATACCGTTTTGGTCACAGAGTGTCTGGACATTTTGTTTTGATCCATCTACCGCTTTGACATAAGACCAAAATTTTTTAGGATTTTCTGCAAGTCAATACATAGAACTTTACTTTCGAATTCATTGAATGCCTCTCGCATAGCTTTCCGCACACTACATTTCACTTTGCGTAGTTTTTGTTTGTTTATGTTTGCTGTGAAGTTCCCTTTGCTTCCGCAGCGGTTTTCTAACTCGGTTGTTGTACTACGGTGGCTCTTTTCCATATCTTACGATCTTGCTTGGCACACACTCATCTAATGCATATTGTACAATGGTTCTGAACTTTGTCCACTGATCCTCAACACTATCTGTACTTGAGGCAAAACTTTTGTGTTGAGCTCTTAAATCTGCTTTTCGTCACTTTTTCTAAAAAGAAAAATCTTCCTACCTTTTTTAATATTTCTATTTACGGCTGAAATCATCGATGCAGTAACCGGTTTATGATCGCTGATTCCCTGTTCTGCGGTAACTGTTTCAAATAGTTCGGGTCTGTTTGTCTTCTTGAGATTTAACCACTGATATCATTTCTCCCCTGTCAGTTGTGACCCACTGTTTGAAGATAATACTGCCTGGCATTTCCTCATCATATTCGTGAAACAATTCAATAGCGGTTTCCTTACCAGGGAATTTATTACACAAACTCATCATGCAGTCATAACTGTTAGTGTCACAGGCCATTAAATCTAGTAACTCTTTGTAGTTAAGATCACTGAGTTTTGCACCCACAATCATCAGTTTGACATTTTTTATACACACACATAAGGAGTTTGTCCCTGGCTCCAGCCAAAATGCACCACTTAGGGTGCAGGTCACAAAATTTTTAGCCTTCCAATTTTGCATTCAGGATGAGAATTTTTTAAAGCTTCATAAAGTTCATTTAAATTTGACAGCACTAGTCGTTTCTGTTTCGTTTCTTTAACTCCATTTATAACAACTCTTTTGATATCTGTGCAACCTGGGCACATTCTACTGTTTTCATCTTCAAAAAACAGCTGCATCATTTTAATTGTTTCTTCACTTATACCTACTCCTTTCTTCTTTCCTAGAACTGGAAGAATGCCTTGCTCTTTCACTAATTATTTGGTTAGTTTAACCAAATGATGAGAAACGTTGAATTCATGAACTTCTTTTTCTCTTGACCATGAGTCACGGAGCAAAGTTAAAATTTTAATTTTCTCCTCTTTAGATGTCTCTGCACATTTAATTTTTAATTTCTCTATTAAACTCAAATATTCAGTGTCAGATGATGATGGTGGTAGGTTTCCTTCTTTTTTAGAAATAATGTTGATATCTGCATTATTAAAGCATGAATCCAAGTCTTTTTTAATTTGTCTGAAATTTATTGTATCTTATTTTTAATAGCTGCTTTTCTTTTTCTGCTACTTAATTTTATTTTCGAATCAGGAGATACGTCTAACTTAGAACAAGCAAAATCCATTATGCTAACAGCTTCCTCATTAGAAATGTAAATATCCTTAACAAGGTTACATGAATTTGGTTGTAGATTCACAACAAATATTTTTGAGTAACAATTTGGACACAGGGAATTTCCAGGAATCACATTATGTTTCACTCGGGAAGCTGTTTCACTCTCACATAACAAGGACAAATGTTTAAGTTTTATTTCCCTCAAACCTTTAGTAATACGCTTTCCCTGAACTTTAAGTGGATCACAGCCCTTTCCTCCAAAAATATGGTTGTACTTCAGAATATATTCATGATACTCACACACTGATGTTACAGAAGAACTTAGTCGAAATTTAAACAAAGTTTGTCTAACTTCATCAAAGTCATTGACATTTTTCAAGTTTTTTGAAACTGAACTGTAAACTGTTTTGTGACACACTTCACTTTCTATCTGTACAACAGAGCACTGTTCATCCATGTTATTGCAATCAAGTTAACCTATCAAAATTATTTACACACAGCATATAACACATTCTACACTCTCGATGAAGTATGTACATCCACTCTAACAGAGATCTCAGAACTGACTGACTACAACAATGCCACACCCAGCAATAATGTACTTCTACAATGCCATACCCAGAAATAATGTACATCTTTATTGACAAAAAACCTAAATGTAAATAGGTATTTTCATTACCACAGAACAAAAGCAAAAGCTCCCATTCTTTAATATTGCATTATTAAAACTAACTAAATGAATATTGGGTGATAGTCTTAACTAAATATATGTCACAACTAAACTTTATTACAATGAAACAGTAAACCATTTAAATAGGCAACAGCCATAAGATCAGTTGTTGAGTAATGTGAATTATTTCATTTTCAAAAATTCATATCTTTGTTCAGCCAAATATCAATATTGAAATTTTTACAGTACGCTGCTGTCACATAGGTGTACAAACTGTGCAAAATTCATATTTTTATATTCAGTGCCCCCTGAGATAACTAACCCCAAACTTTACAAAAAATGAAAATTTTCAAATTTAAAAAAATCGTAAGAAATTAAGGAAAAATTTGTAAGTGTTGTTGCTCTGTATGAGGCTAGTAGTATATGATATCTAACTATAGGAAAAAAATAGACTCTCACAACTCACTCCTTGTTTGTTATTTTTGTGGTGTGCGTACTGTAAGACCTTCGGTACACACACCATCAGATTACTCTACCGAAGTAGGCGAGTGTCAGCAATATGTCTCGTGGTCTTATCGTGCCGTGTTTATCTTCTGCCATTATGTCAGACGATAGAAATGCCACTTGCGCGCTAAGAGTAGCAGATTGACGGTGACCAACTTTAAACAGAACTTCATTAATTTTCACACACATTTATTAAAATAATAACAAGCATAAAAATAACTTAACTTGGTTCTGGATGCTATTTACAATTGACAATCTGAAGTTCCTTTGGGTCTTGGTACGTTAAGCGTATTCTCACATCTCTGATACTTGACAAAGTGTCTATTCATTTATCTTCATGGCTAAGTACTGGAATATGATAATCTTATTAGGCGCAAACAGAAAAGTGACTATAGACTGGTATAGACAAATGCAGACTGACTAATCGGAGGCCTGTACACTTGTTATAATACCTTGAGCGTTCAGGTATCACTGCGTGAGTGTGATCCATGAGGAGAAAAGGTTCTACTTTAGCAGCAATCTCATTGGCTGCATTACATATTAATACGCAGATCAGCGGAGGCAGAATGTGGTCCGTCTTTATGGCAGCGCCATCTCGTAGTGTGGAGACAGACAAGCGCTGCACCTGTGCTGTTGTGCTTAGCGGGGCGCGCTCTATTGGGAAAGTTGTGTATGCGCTGACTATGCGGAACTATGTACACAACAATTTTTGGGCCTAAAAAGAGGATTTTTGAAAATTTGGATACCAAACTTTGGAGGTCATTTTGGCTGGTTATTTTTGAATTTAGGGTATTTTGTGTAATATACAATGTTGTAGAGGACACTTTTCTACATACATTCATGTCAATTGCAATGTTGTAACGTAACCCAGTGCAGAGATATTAAAATTTTTGCTAATGTCTCCATACTGAAAAATCGTCACGCGCCTACAAATAAAAATGGCCACCATCCAGTGAAGGTGCAAGATAAATTATTTTAAAAAACTGTTTTGAATGTCTCAAATATAGGGCAATCACATATAAAAAATTAAATATTTAAAAATGATCAAGCACCCATCACTGCACCACTTCATATGGATTGACCCAATTAATTTTCTAACTGAACAATAGCATACTACCAAGTGGCCTCTATTTGATGGAACATAAAGCAAAATCCTGAATTTAAGATTTCTTGGATTACCGTATTAATGAGAATGTGCCAAGATCAATCATTATCAGTTAAGATGAAGTGTATTAATTAAACCACATGCTAAATATATATCAAAAATAATGTAACCAAGTGACTAATTTGTCATCTGTATAGTTCTAACAAAGTTGAGTGATAGAAATTACGATTCATGCAGTTGTAAAGACATAAGACTTATGTGGACCTAGTATCACACTATATTCGTGAAGCAGCTAAAAAAATTATTATATTATTTATGCGGATTTGTGTTTCATTTAATTTTGATATAATAATTGTAATTTTCGACATGACAACTGTTTCAGAAACACTGCAATGATTTATAAAGCTAAACTCTAGAACCACTTTAGTCAAAACATTGACATCTGAAACATAAATTCGAGTGATTTGACGTATAGTTACCATAGTCTAACATAACAAATGAGACATTTTTGTTATGCTCTGCGATAGCTGTGCATCGAGTGCAAGCCAGCGACACTTCTGAGTATATCGGATGAGTGCTAATACTGTGATTTATAATGATTTGTAACAGCTTTTTCAATAAAGAGCGTATGCATTGCATTAAAAATCGACAATAACTAAAAAATGATACTACATTTGTCATTCTTTAGATTATTAAGGACCATAGGAGGTACGAAACCGAAGATTACAGGACTGTTCCTTTATGATTCTCTTGTAACGTACAGATGCTTAGTGAAGAATTTCAATCTACTTCGATAACAAAAACGTGCTGATAAACAGCAGCAGACCTAACCTTTTACAGAAAGACGTCGTTGATCTACCGAACAACACGAAGTTTTGTTCACTACATTTCCATCCAAATCTGAATGTGGATCATTGTAAAGTGGTATGAAAGATAATACTTACATTATTTGAGGTACCAAATAAGCCATTGTAAATGTAGCTGAAAGGAAAAACGCCCAGACGTCGAAATAAAACGTCAAAAAGCAATAAAACCATTTTGCAGCAGTAAAGAAAGCAATTCCACAATTGTTTTATTTAATTTATTTATTTTATCCATCTTTCAGCATTAACATGCAATCGATGTCATCAGAAGAATCATAGCTATTTGTACATTATGTTTCATATAACAAAATATTTCATGGTAAAAAATACAGCAGTGTTGTGCCCTATTAGCTTATAGCTGACTCTACACCCCTACCTATACACAACAGTAAGCCTTAATTTACCAATAAATTAAGTCATCTTCACAACTATTCTGAAATTCTTCTATACTATAGAAAGTATTTTCCTTCATCCACACTTTGGTTTTTGTTTTGAAATTATCCAGTGAAACCAACTGAGCCAGTACGGGTAAAGTGTTCAATAATTTTATGTCTATGTATTCATAGCTAGATTGGGTTTTCTTAGACCTGGTTGTGGGTATATCAATCATATTTGTTTGCCGAGTATTGTGTTGATAAACAATTTCCTTATAGTGTAGTGGTTTTTGTTTTCTGTTTAATAGGCAACAATTTATGTAAAGACATGGGACTGTGAGAATTTTTAAGTCTTTAAAATAAGGTCTACATTAGGTCTTGTTGTCAGTGATTCCATAAAGACGTCTAACTGCTTTTTTCAGCCAAGTGAAATCGTTTTTGGCTCCTGGGGAGTTACCCCATAAAAGAATGCCATATTGTAGATAGCAGTGAAAGAACGCATTCTATGAATGTTGTAATAAATCTTGTCTAACACATGTGTGTAGTTTGGTTAGTAGGTAGATAACTCGTGATAACTTTAGACATACATAATATGTATGTGTGTCCCACAGAACTCAGTGTTACTGTTTGATATGCTGAAGATTATCTTGACAGTCTTTCCATGGTTCATTAGCTTTAAACCAGATATTAGTTATTTTGAGGTTTTTTCACTTTTCTCCTTGAATTCGTTTACATCCTTTCTGGAATTAGTTAATGTTGTGTCATCAGCATAGACGATAGATTTACAGGATAAGTTACTCGGAAAGTCCTTTACAAATAATATAAGTAGTAGAGGGCCAAGCACTGAGCCCTGAGGAACACCTCATTTTAAACTCAAGAGTCTGTGACTTTTGGCCATTGTACATTACAATTTATTTTCTATTGCTGAGGTGTGATTCAATTAGTGAGTGTTTCAAGTGTTTGATTCCATAGCAACACAGTTTACCTAATAATTTGTAGTTAATTGAGTCAAGAGCCTTACTCAAATCAATTTGAATGGCTTCAACAGATAATTCTAACTCGAATGAGCTTAGTACAAACGAGATAAGATTTTCAACTACTTTGACTGTTGATAAGTTAACCTAAATCCATACTGAGAATCATTTAATATATTATTGTCTGATAGGTGTATGCATATTTGCTGCAGTATGCAATATTCTATTATTTTTGAGAGAATAGGAACAAGTGAAATTGGTCTATGATTATTGATACAGGACTTGTCGCCCATTTTGTAAAATGGTATGACAACTGTCCTTTTGAGACATTCTGGAAAGTGTCCACTTGAGCGCATCCAGTTTATAACTATACAAAGAGGATATGATATGAGATCTACAATTTTTAAATTGTTGCTGCGCCTGAGCCATAAACGGCAAGAATCTCCAACTTGTAGCAAAAGTGATTACATTTACAAAAATATTTATGTATGAAGAAGTCGAAAGAAGTCTAAGAATGAGCAAACCATTAGGCACTATAAAAAATTGTGTGTCAAGGTGTCAGAGAGCAAGAGAAATATATGCTTTTGGGCATCAAATATATCTTTACATTCTCTTGTTGGTAAGAAAGTAAGCTATAGTTTACAAATTCAAAGGCTTCTTTTCATGAACAAGTCGTAGCTCACGTCACTGAATCAGTGAAATTCGGCTGTTTTTAGATTTACTCCACGTTAATTTGTATCCCTTGGCAATTTAGAAATGCATGGAACGCAAAAATATAACAATTTTTCTTTACTTAATCACAAAAATAAATAAAGTGAAATCGGCCTTAGGACATCGAACTGTTTGTCTCATTCCATGTAAAATTCAATATTGTTAGTTACTGAAGTTTTTAATCTGCTGTAAGTTGTCACAATGTTTTGAAGTGCCTAAGCTGCTTATGCAGTTTTTAGGACCTATAATGTACTTTACGGAAAAGCTCTTGAAGATATACCCAACAAACTACAAATTCAATTTTTTTATTACCTTAAATGACTAATTTTATACGTTTCTGAGTGTAGAGGATTGCGCAGATAGATTGGTCTGAACCCTGTGTTTCTCGAGATGTCAGCACACACTTCATGGTCACTACTTTCTTTTCTTAAGCTGGCGCTGAATTTGATCTTTAAGTAGCAGAGATTTATGTATTTCTCTTGAGAAGTTCATATCCAACTACAGCAGTTTAGTAGCTAATGTTTTTATGCAATATCCTTTTCAGCAGATTGAATTTGCCAATGGCACGAAGACCTTTGTAACTATATTTCATATTCCTGGAGATGGACACGAATCTATTGACACACTTGACTGGAATGGAGACTCAGTAACAGCTGTCAGGTTTTGTGTTGTAATCTAATTAGCTTAATGAGTCTATTATTAGAGTAATATCTACACAACCATGTTTACGTCCTTTTTGCAAGTATTTGAAATATTTTGAAAAGCAGGTGAACTGTTTCTATAGTCACAGCAGTAGTGATGCAGAAAATTTTTTTGTTTAAGATTTTTCGCAACATGGAATAGCCTGTAAGATACACTGTGTTGCAGGAATTCAGGATTATTGATATTAAGACTACTGCAGCACAATGGTATGAATTATGAATAAAAACTGCCTGTGCTGTCTGATTGGCATTAGTGTTTCGCCAATAAATAAAAAGTAAATGAAAACTGTCACTTCTAATGACAGTGAATGAAAAAATAAACAAATTGTCAAACACATTTTTTGTGCTGAGAATCATGATAAAATAGGTGACTGTAAATGGGATTCATAATCTTACACAGGTCTCAGAAACGAGGTATTTAAGGATACAGGGTACTTATAAATGGTGGAAGAATCGAAACTTTTTATGACTTTATTAAATTCCATAATGTATCCTGATTACATTGATATACACATTATAGGTTTTCAAATGAAAAATGACCTACATACACCAAATTTTAAAGTTACAATCATGCATGCCGCCACGCCCCCTTTATTTCTGTTACAGAAACCAGTATTATTTCGAAAAGAACTGTGAGCTTTCTGTTTCCAGCGATTATATAATGATGAATTGTATAGGTTGGTAACACTGCAGATTTCTAGTGTCTGTAAGTGATTATCTTTGAGGCTGAATGTAGAAGTTATAGTAATGTTAACCTACTATTTTTCCTACCGAAATTTATAAAGTATAGGGAATCATGTCTATGTATCAGTTCTTCAGGGAAGAAACTCCCACATGGCACACCTCCTGGTGATGCAAATTTTTGTGTTAACAGTGACGCTGCTTGTAGTGGATTTGTTGCTGCTGATGTCGGCATCTTAACTTCCTTGATAAAGGGAGTGGCGAAATGTTAACAATGTGATGGTGTAGGCTGTCTGGAAATAACTGAACTACGAAGTAGCAGGAAGGGTTTAGCATCAAAATTAGTTGTTCTGTGTAGATCCTGCAATAAATCTACCTTGAAAATGACTTCGGAAATTGTGCACAATACATATGATGTGAATTTGAAGTTAGTGTATGCAGTGCATGCAATAGGATAAGGAAAGAAGGCTGCTCAAACGTTTTGTGGTTTGATGGACCTTCCTCCTCCTCCTCCCAGTAAGTTCAGCAAGTACATAAAAATACTTTTAGGTGCCTTGATGGTTGTGTCGAAAGAACCTATGAAACATGCAGTAGACGAAACTGTAAATATTAGTGGACTCAGGGACATTGCTGTTGCACTTGATGGGACATGAAAACATCGAGGATATCATTCCTTGAATGGTGCTGTAAGTGCTACATCTCTGGAGAATGGTTAAGTTGTTCATGTTGAGTGCTTATCTAAGTACTGCCACACCTGCCATGTTAACACTGAAAGATATGTTGAATATCAGTGTTTTAAGAATTATGATTGTTACAGTGGAAGTATGGTGAGTGATGGAGGTGTAATGATATTTCAGAGGTTGGTACTCGTTTATACCATTAGATATACTAAGTACCTAGGTAATGGGGACTCTAAAGCTTTCAATAAACTTAATGAGTTCAATGGTTATAGTTATACATTGGTAACAAAACTGGAGTGTTGTGGACATGTGCGAAAGAGGATGGGTCTTAGATTGTGGAAGCTATGAAGAGAAATTAAAGTTGCTATCTGATGCAAAATCTCTTTCTGGCCAGGGCAGATTGATAGAAACTGAAGTAGATCTTCTTTAGAGTTATTATGGACTAGCCATTAGATGAACTGCACCTCTGAATGATGTTACAGCAATGAGAAAGCTGTATGGACCACCTACTTTCATAAGTTGTCCGCAGATGATAACCCTGTTCGCAGGCTTTGCCCTAAAGAAGCAGATTCTCGGTGTGGTTACCAAAAAGCAGACCAAAGTGGTCAAATATACCATCATAAGCATTCTCTTCCTGAGCTTGTTATGAATGAAATAAAGCCAGTTTTTAAGAGATCTGAGTGACCCTTTTTTGCTTAGTCACTGTCTTCATGAGTGAACTCAGAATACAAATGAAAGTTTCAACCTTTGCACACAGGAAAGATTACCCAAGAATGTTTTTGAAGGACTAAATACATTAACATTTGGTGTACTAGATGCAGTGACATGTTTCAATGATGGCTTAATAGGAAGGATGGAAGTCCTGAGAAATTTAGGCATGAAATGTGGCTTAATATGGAAGATCAATTGCTTGCATCTGACAGACAGTGGGTGCATGAAGCTGAAAGATTTGCTCTTCACATTACCAAAGAAGCAAGAAGTGCTAAAAGAAATGCCAAGACAAAGCTTGAAGATGAAAAATTGCTGGAAGATGAAGACTATGCTGCAGGAATTTTCTGAGGCACAGTTTAATTGGACTCATATCTTCATTCGCAATTTCCCACAAGTTGTATTTTTCAAAATTCAGCCTCAAATATTTCCTAAAGATTATAAAGCATTGCTCTATTTTTTTTCTGTAACTTGCAATAGTCCATATGTATGTAGTAGTCCTAAGCTTTACTGCAGAATCAACTAAATTATAGAAAAATAACATTTTTACTAGGAAAAAATTACAAAAATTAAAATGTAAGATTTGATATTTTTATCTGTGTAATATACATAATTGGTGGAATTAAATAGGTCTTGTACCTCAGGCATCATGTCACGCATATCTTGTAAAAATTTGGTCTCCTTCAAATGTATAATATTGGATTAAATGGTACCTCAGTTTGAGGAAACATTTTGGAAAAAAATGGCATCAATTTCATTGTAATTTTTTTAATAACCATAAGCAGGTTCAAAGATATTCGAAATACTTCTAATTTCTTTAGAAAAGATGTTGCATTACCTGATACCAACAGAAAATCTGTGAAACATATACATTGTAGACAGTGCCTGAAAGAAATAGGTGTTGATTTTTGCATAATATTGAGCTGGGAAACTACACTGTATCCTTAAATTGCACATAAGGCAAATGAAACATTCTATATCAGATTATTCAAACAAATACTTTTTATCAGTCTTGATTTTGATCAAATCTTTTATAAATTATACACATGAAAAGCCTAGTATTTAGCATGCAGGAAAAATAGCTTTGTGGCAACATAATTCTTGGCACAATTTCCTGCGATAGAGAAGTCTGAGACTTTCAGGATTACAAGTCAGGGGAAAGGTCTTGAAATGTAGTCTGCAGTAAGGCCAAGCATGTTAAAGAGAAACCTGTGTGTCTCAGCTTCTCAAATGATTTTTCACTCTCCTACAGCAACGAAAAAATTTGGAAGTATTGTTAATTTATCTTGGACAATTTGGCGATATTAAACCTCTGTCACTGCCCTATGTTTTTCGATTTTTCCAAATGAAAGTTGTATTAATATACACAAACACACCACAACCAAAACACAAGAACAGCATGCAAGTGTCTTCTGTATGCTTTTGCTGCAAAACCAAAGCCAGCCGAGTGCAGACTATTGGCACCAAGATTTGCTGTCGCTAGACACATCTTTGAGGAACAAAACCAGTGACAGTTTCCTCAGTTTGCCTGTGTTGTGACACAAAATAAACAAGGTTTGAATGTGTTTTGATGGTTTCAGTTTGAGAAAAATTGCCTGATATATTATCAGTTCATCTAAAATATTTACCTTAATTTTTTGCACTTCTGCTTCAGCAACACGTAAGTCAAAATCTAATAGTGTTGTATTTGAAGACCTTCGTGATCACAGATTGGCAATACCATGACCAAACCACTTATTAGAGCAATCGAGATGTTGCTTAGCGTACAGTGTAGAAAGTGGAGCCCTATCATGCTGCAAATGTATTACAGTCCATGTACCCAGCACAACATCCTTAAGGTCAAGTAACATATTTTCCAAGAGCATGGTTTTCGTCTTGTAATTTATTCTGCCAAAATAACATAACTTATTGACATAGCCTGGTGAATCATTCACATCATGTGGTGGTAGAAAAGTAAAATTGGAAATTTGATTTCACTGTACAGTGTGGACTGCCCTCATAGCTTGGTTCTGTACAGTGCAAGTGGTTTCATCAATAAATAGTATCAACAGAAGCACATCAGAACTGGCATTTAACTGGTAACCAAATGAAACAGTCAGGGTATTGTTGCATGTGTGAAGATGTTGTGCATGCTGCATGTGAAATCTATACAAGCTTTTTCAAAACAATATTTGAATCAGGGTCAGTACGAGAACATTTTTCCATGTAACTGTCTTAACATTTGGTACCTACCTCTCTGCTGCCTTCTTTTCCTGTCATGCTCTTTGACCTGAATCAGTTTTCACAATTAACTGTGATATACACATTGTACAAATTTTGCACTAGGGCACCTCTCACTTAGCACCCCAAGTGGGAACTTCTATTTCGTGAGACATCCTATGTAGAAATCTTACATAGCAAAGGCTTGTGCCACTTGGGCCTTAAACCAGCCATAGTTTGAAATATACAGACAAGAAACATCAAGGCGTGCTAGTTGGAATGGTATTACGAGTCTCTGACCATAAAGGTCTTCAAATCTAACACTATGAGATTTTTATATACAGGGTTAATGAAGGTAGAAGTGTAAAAATTAATGGTAAATATCATAGTTGTTGGAACATATTATTGTTCCTCACTGTTTTGTTTAATTCCTCATTCAAATAAAACATGCACTGCACAGCTTTCCACTTACATGCATTTTGAAGAAAAACTATCAGGTTTCTAGCCAGGCGGCAGTAGTGAGATACTCTGACATTTTAAGGAGTATCATACAATCATCTTCAAACCCCAGAACTTTTCATCAGTAGTATTTGATGAAAAGTCTTCATCCACACTTTTACGCAGTGTGTTATAAAACTCTGCTAAACACAATACTCTAAAATTCAGTTTGTTTGGATGTGTCAACCACATTCTTCAACAGCAATAGGACTGACACCATCTTACACCATATGTGCATTTTTGCATTTGTGGCGCTGATAAACTCGTCACCAAAAGTATCGATACATGAACAAACCATCTTTGCATTGCATTTCATCTCTGACTTCTTTGCTTCCTGCCATGTTAAAGTTCAGTTCTGTATGTGATGTTCTGCCATGATGTGCAATAAAATATAGTTCTCAACATGTTGGTGTATTCTGTGGAGAAAACCATCCTGAATCCACCACGGTGGTGACCCCAAGTTTCTTTGTTATTCGTTTTTGCTTTCTGACAGTGCCCGCGACGACTGCGCCAGTTATTTTTGTATGTTTTACCACAACAATGTTCAAACAATGACTTCGGCTCCATGCCTAACACCCGATTTTGTGACAAATATGCACCATGTTGCTGGTGATGTACACCCACCAGGATTGCAACACGATGTTTCTCCTTCGACAGCTCCCCTGGTGTCGCTCGATATTTTCGAGCCTGCAACAACAAGTGAGGTTAGGAACATGCATGACTCTGGTTACCAAAAACCTTTGTTCCCACCACCTCATGTGCCTACCTCCACCAACCGTGCCACCACTACTTATGACTCTTGATGCAGTGCGGTACCAACGTCAAACTCCATTAATGTTTCATTGGACAACTTTCCACTGCCGGAACAACAATTCTCAACACCTTACTCCATGAAACCCCACGTCAACTACAGCCACATGGCCAGCCCTCCCAGGCTCACAGGCCTTACACCTCAGTTTCCGACCACACTTGCTGCTACTTCTGTCCCACATCAATATGTGTCTTCTGACTTAGGCACATCAGCCTGCAACATGAACAACAAGTGGTCTAGTGGGCCTAACAACACCCTATGATCTACTACTACACCCCAGTGCTCTGTGCCTCGGCTTTCACCTTATCCGAACGTGATTTCGATTGGAACGACTATGAACAATGAACCTTTTTACCACTCACCCCATGTTCAGCAACACTATACACATGGTGCTTTGGTTCAGCCCACACCTCCGCCGCCTCCCAGCAATACAGGTGATTACGGCTCAGCTCTCTCGTCGAGCTGTCAGCGTGTTAACATGTACCCACAGTTCATGAATTATTTCTCACCTGTTGCATCCGCGCTGGCTCCAGTCGAGCTTCTGCAACCGTTTTCGGCACACCTGGGTGCCTCTTCTGCGTCGGCCATCCGTGAAATGCCACCTTCCATGAAACACATCTCTCCTGTCGCATCCGTGCCGGCTCCTGTCGAACTTCCGCATTCGTTTTCAGCACAAACCAGTGCCTCATCAGGATTGGCCTTCTGCGACGTGACAACATCATCCACCGCAGTGTGCCACCTTCACTCTAGCGCAGGGCCAGTTCACAGCTCCATCGAGCTTTCTGACCATGCCGCGAAGGCTCAAGAATGCTACTGCTGTCCACGCTTTGGACTTCGCATCTCGTTCCGCACTTCACCCCCAGGCTGCTTCCAGGCCGCCACCACTCGCAAAACTACTCAAACTGACTGCGTTCTCCATTGAGAACCCCGAAGTCGAGCAGATCTTTCAATACTATTTGCTTGATGGCCACTCATGGTATATTTGTCTCATGAACAATCTCCACTACAATGCTGACTTGATTCATGATTTAGTCACCACTCCTCCTCATGTAGACATATACGCTTCTGTCAAGAGGATGATACTGGAATGCGTTACACGGATGTCGACTGAGGAGGTCCAGCAGCTCATCTACGAGGAACAACTCGGTGACTCGACTTCATCACAGCTGTGACGCCGTGTCTGACTCCTCGTTAACAACCAGGCCATGCCCAATAACATGCACTTGTCAATCTGGATCAAAAAGCTTCCTCTTTCTGTCCAGACTGCCATCTCTTGCCTTGAAGATCAAGCAACTGACATACTTATCCGCGCTGCTGACCGAGCTCATTTTGCACTACAACGTGAGCTTCACACCTGGCAAACTGAACCCGCCTCCCACCAACAGCTTCGCCCTCCACCTGCACGCCGCAGTCGCTGTGTTAATTTAGACACCGGTAACCACTCGCTGGCAACTCCGACGGCCTCGCCCCCTCCTGCAGTCAACTCTTCAGGACGCATGGACCCTCGTCCTTCCCCCTTGGCTACGGGCTCTCTGCAGGAAGCACATCCACACTACCCCTACTGCTACTTCCACACACATTTCGGTGATGAGGCAAGGAACTGCAGACCGCCTTGCTGTTTCCCAAACACTACTCACAGGTAGGTTTGTGTGCCGCCTCCTGCACACAAGACAGGCACCTCCCAGTGCTTCACTCAGTTCGTGAACAACCTAACATTTGTGGACGCTTATATATCAAAGACATGTCTTCGGGACAACTGTTTCTCGTTGACACGGGTGTTGATGTGTCCCTACTGCCCACGTCTCTAGCATCCGAGAACAGTTGTACCCACCACACGTCGCTACAAGCCGTCAACTCAAGCCATTAACTCCACTAAACTGCAGTGCGTTGGTTCGCTCTCTCCGAACTGCAAGCTTGAGTGGAGTTTCCTAGTCTGTGATATTGATGAACCTATCATAAGCACTGATTTCTTGCGCCGCCACAAACTTTCCCCGGACATAGCGCGCAACACCGTGTTCATCACCCGACAAACACTCACTTTCCCTGTGCTCTGTCGAGCCCTCACTCCCTGGATGCATCTGTTCATGCTCAACTAGTACACACATGCTCCTCTCTTTCGACTGTGCTGCTAGAAATTACACACAAGTGCTTCATCGAGCAAGAACAGGTCACTTGCCTATGCAACGAAAATTTCGAGCTCTCCCGCCGGATCCATGGAAAGCACTTTGAGCTCTCCATCGCTCTCAAGAAATTAAAAACACTTCAACAAGAACAAATCAAGGTTAGTAAGTGCATCGACTGTACAGACAATCCTACTTCCGTGTGTTCCTCATCCGTCACCTCTATCAACTGTGCTGTCACCACAATGTCGTACACAGACATGTGTAAACTAGGCCCCCTTACTCCTGTCGTCACATGTACTGACAGCCCCATAGTGCCACGCCCTCCTCGCACCACAGTTGTTGACTCTGACTTGTGTACCATTGCACATGTGCACCACACCTCACTTCAGCCTGGCCTGCCCCCAGTGGATGATCTTGCAAACTGTGAAACCACTGCTCCTGCGCGCCACCGTGTGAGCTCGATGAACTACACAGACAGTTCACTCGCGCCTGAATGCAATTCACATTTATCGACCGAGACTGTGCTGCCACAGGCTGCACCTACGGCTGCTGTGCCTACTAACGATTCATGAACCAAACCGAACTTTAATGATTCCTGAGTTTGCGCTTCGGGCCGGTGGCCATCTTGATGCGCTGACTCCTGGGACACGTCACCACCTCGGCTTCCTTCAGAAAAGCCGACCTACACCGAACACAGTAATCCTGCTCCGCCTGACTTGCATGACGCGAGCAGTAAACAAACAGCCTCCCTTGCATCAGGCAACATCGCTGTGGTTACTAACAGAACAATGCACAGATTGCGCCTCACACCGGGTCCTCCCATCTCTAGTAGACCCTGGAGACTTTGCCCTGAGTGCCTTTGTGATCTCACAGAGCTCTTAAACGCCGGTGTCATCGAACCCTCCATCAGCTGCTGGTCCACTCCCATTCATATGACACCCAAAAAAGACGGGACCTGGCGCATGTGCAGGGATTACCGTCGCTTGAACGCGAGAACTATAATGGACCATTACCCTGTACCAAACATTGCCAACTTCAGCAGCGCACTATCAGGCGCATCTGTTTTTTCCATCATCAACTGTAAACCGGCTTACCACCAAATTCCAATGGCCCCCGAGGATATTGAAAAAACAGGAATCACCACGCCCATAGGCCTCTTTCAATTCCGATTCATGCCTTTTGGACTCAAAAGCGCCACACAGACGTGGCAACGCTTTATTAACGAAGTTTTGTTCAGCCTCATATTCTGTTTTGCTCACCTCGACAACATACTTGTCTTCAGCTCCTCTGTCGAGGGCAATATACATCACGTGCAGACCGTTCTAGACACCTTGAAAGCCTCAGGCATCGAAACCAACCCCGACAAACTACAACTGCAACAGCCTGCTGTCACCTTCCTTGGGCTCCAGGTATCGGCTGACGGTATCTCACCTCCGCTGAAGAAATTACAGTCCATCTTAGATCTACCAAGACCTTCTTCATTCAAAGAACTTCGGCGTTTTCTTGGCACCGTGAACTACTATCGAAAACACCTACCCCGAGCCGTAGAAATTCAAGCTCCGTTAAGCGACGCTTTGGCAGGAAAAAACACCTCCAGAACCCGGCCTGTGCAGCGGACACCAGAAATGACAGACTCTTTCTCGGAACTCAAGAAACTCCTCGCCAAAGCCTGCACAATCACGCATCCCCACCCCAATGCGCAACTTTTCATAACAACAGACACCAGTGAACTCTGCCATCGGCGCCATTCTCAGCCAGACAGTCAACGGCCAGACCTCGCCCCTGCAGTTTTTCTCCCAAAAGCTCAACAATGCCCAATGCAAATATTCCATGTTTGATTGCGAACTGCTGGCTGTGTACGAGGCAATCAAACATTTTCGAACAGACGTCGAGGGGCGCTCATTCTATTTTCTCACTGACCACAAACCCTTGGCAGCTGCTATAATGAACCCCCGGCCGACCCTCCCCCAGGTCGCTTCCATTATTTCGACTTCATTTCACAATTCACCACCGATATCAGGCACATAAAGGGTGCTGACAATATTGTTACTGATTTTATTTCGCGTGTCAATGCTATATCTTCCCTTTTGGATCTTTGTGCTCTCCCTGAACTCCAATCCTCTGACGAAGATACACAGAAATTAATCTCCGACCCAGCTTCTTCTCTACACCCTGTCCTTACCACATTTCCTGGTATTTCTGGCGAAGTCTGGTGCGATGACAGCACAGGCACACTCCACCCCATTATCCCCACCATGCTCCATCCAGCTGTTTTCAATGCTCTTCACAACTTTGCTCACCCTGGCGTTCGAGCTTCAGCCCGCCTAATCTTGTAGGGCTTCGTTTCGCGAAACGTCAATAAAGACTTGCAACAGTGGGCATGCGAATGCCCTGCGTGTCAACGCAACAAGGTACACGAACACACCTCTCCCCCTCTCTGCACCTTGGAAGCTATTCCCCGTGGGTGATTTCAGAACATGCACAGTGACATTGTGGGCCGTCTTCCCACCTCCAATGGTTTCCGCTACGTATTTTCCACCATTGATCGTACTACTCGTTGGGTCGAAGCCGCCCCTCTTCCCACCGTTACTGCAGAAACTGTCGCTCGTTCTTTGATTGAGTCATGGGTATCGCCTTTTGTTTGTCCCACGGTCATTACCACTGACCAGGGCCGTCAGTTCGAGTCGGCCCTATTCAATGGCATTTGCCATATCTGCAGAATCCGACGCATACACACGACTGCTTACCATCCGCAAAGCAATGGCCTTGTCGAGCGTTGGCATTGCACCCTCAAGGGGACCCTCTGGTGCCACAACTCCTTATGGATGGAGGCCCTGCTGCTTGTACTTCTCAGTGCTAGTGCAACCTACAAGGAAGACATCAAAGGGACAGTTGCAGAATACACATTTGGACAAACCCTGGTCCTCCCAGGAGAACTTGTCTGTCCTCCTGCCTGTCACTCGCATTCACCCCTACCCTCGTTCATTGAACGTGTGAAATCCCACTTCTCCAACCTGCTGATTCCTCCCCCCCCCTCCCCCGTCCCGTCCGCTCACACACCTCCAATGGTCTATGTACCCATTTCCCTTTCCAACTGTAATTTTGCCATGCTCCGGGACGGCTCCATCCGAGCACCTCTCCAGCCCCCATACTCTGGCCCTTATTGTGTGCTTTGATGATCCATGAACACGTTTAACATCCTGATAAAAAATTCCCCCATCACTGTGTCGTTGAACAGGCTCAAACCAGCTCATGTCAAGCCCGAATCTATGCCATCACCTGACACGAGCACTTCACTCCACCTACTACCACACGATGCTCCACCTTTGCTCCCTCCCTCGAGCGATCACTCATCATCATATGCATCTGAGAACTCCTCGTCGAGCTCGTTGCCGAGCTCCCCGCCAACCACACTCTCTCAATCGAGCTCACAACCCACAACCACAAAACTACTCACCGCTACCTGTGTCGAGCACATCCCCGCCTTCGCCTGCCTCAACGTGTTGAGATTTTTCTCCCCCCACTCCCCTGGTCAACACACCCTCACTCGAGGTGACAGTCCCTGTGCCCTCTGACATCATCCACGAAATTTCTATAACACTCAGGGGCGATTTGCTATTTATCATGTGTTTCTCATCTCCCAGTGTTCCCAGTGATAATTCTGTGGTACCATACCACTTGATTAAGTGTGTCCCTCAGCCGCCTGACATTGACTTCGAAACGCTCTGGGCATTCGTAACACCTTCGGCCGACATTGTCGTGATTGCTCCGTACAGGCCCAATTCCTCCTGACTCACACGGCCTGTACAATGACCGGCTCACTTCCATGATTTCCACGTCAACTGGCCAACCCTCGCAGCTCGACGACTTCCAGCACCACTACCAGGGGACTCCGTCGAGCTTACTATCGTTCGTCTACCTTGCACAACTTCACCTGATGCCATAGTTACCCCTCCTCCGGTCTCTCAACAGTACTCCGTAATGGGGGGAGAGGGGGGGGGGGGCTATATGGCGTCAATAGACGATATCGATACATAAACAAACCATCTTTGCATTGTATTTCATCTCTGACTTCTTTGCTTCCCACCATGTTAAAGTTCAGTTCCATATGTGTTGTTCTACCATGATGTGCAATAAAATATAGCTCTCAAAATGTTGGTGTATTCTCTGGAGAAAACCACCCTGAATCCTCCACACATTAAAGAAAATACACTGTCTAATGAAAAGTATTTTAACATCCCTCTGGAAATCAGAACTGACCACTAGATGTCACAAGAGGCAGACCCCCCTATATAAAAGGAGGTGGGGAATATTGTGCTGCCAATAGAAAAGCAGTAATAGCAGAATAAGTTGGTGAGGAGAGCTCCATAATTTTGATCGTGAACTGGCCATTGGAAGTCACTGGAGTAGTAAATCCATTAGGAACCCTTCAACCCTTCTACAGCTGCACAAGTTGACTGTTAGTGATGTGGTTATGGAGTGAAAACATGAAGGAACAGTATAGCTAAACCACGATTAGACAGATCTCTTGTGCTGATGCACAGGGACCACTGAGCATTGCAGAGGATGGTTGTAAACAATCACATAAAACCAGTGGAAGAAATAACCTGAGTTCTGAAGTGCTACCTGCAGTCCAGTTTGCATGACAGCTGTATGTAGGGGGTTGTAAGGAATGGGGGTACAGTGGTCAAGCAACTCGTCATAAGCGACACATTTCTGTAGATGAAGCTGAGCAGCACTTGTGTGATGCCCCCAGACAATGGATAACTGTATGTAATGACTTAGTGAAGAATCATGGCAAATCCTGTAGCAATCTGATGGGAGTGTTCGGGTTTGAAGAATTGCTGGAGAATACTAGGTGCAGTCATGTAATGCCAGAAGTGAAGTGCAGTGGTGGTGATGTTAGGATACAGAAGTGTTCTCTGTGGCTAGGGTGTTTTACCCCTACTGCACTTAGGAAAATAGTAAATAATGAAGCACATTAACACATTTTACGGTATTGTGTACTGTTTACAGTGGAGGAACTGTTTGGAGATAACGGAGTGTATCAGTGCGGCAGTGCAATCTTTCATAAAGCAGCATCTTGAGGCAATGGTTTCTGGACAAGGACATTCCTGAGATGGACTGGCCAGCCCAGAGTCCTCACTTGAATCAAATGGGACATATTTGGGATGAAGTAGAAAGTTGACTTCACTACAGACCCCAGCATCCTACATTCCTACACTTCCTGCTTCCAGCTCTTAAGGAACTAAGGGCTCACATTCCTCCACAGATATTCAGACACAACATTCAAAGTGTCTCCAGTAGAGTTCATGTCATGATAAAAGCTTAGGGTGGACACACCCCACATTCTACTTCTGACAAGATAGATGTGCCATTTTAGTGAGCAAGTTGAAATACTTATCTGATACTTTATTTGGATGCACTTGCATTCATGAAGATATTAGAAAGAACAATATACTGTAATATAGTAATTTGATTTAAAGGGAGCAAAGATATTTAGGGCATTAACATTGTGTGTTAATACAGCAGGTAAGCAAGACAGAAACTACTTCATCAGTGGCAAAATTAGTGTATTCTGTTTTAAAAATGGATTTGAAAAGTATATAATTGCCAGCATTTATTTGCTTCAAATGATCATTTCTATCACATTCCACAATACAACAGCATACTTACCAATAGAGCAGCCATTGCGTGGCAGGCAGGTATAATGAAAAAGGCCGGCTGGTGTGGCCGAGCAGTTCTAGGTGGTTCAGTCTGGAACCATGTGACCGCTACAGTTGCAGGTTCGAATCCTGCCTCGGGCATGGATGTGTGTGATGTCCTTAGGTTAGTTAGGTTTAAGTAGTTCTAAGTTCTAGAGGACTGATGACCTCAGATGTTGTCTCATAGTGCTCAGAGCCATTTGAACCGTATAATGAAAAATGGCAGCTATAAATTATTAGCTATCAGACCATCCCCTTCATCGACATATAAAAATCAAAACACACACACATTCACACATGCATAATTTACACAAACATGGCCACAGTTATCTCTGACTGCCCAGGCTCAACTGGAACTGTATTTGAGGTGAGCAGCAATTTTTTTGGAGTGAGCTGTGGCGGCACAGAAGAGGTGTGAGGCAGGGATAGGGTGTATGTGAGAGAGAGGGGGGAGGAGGGGGGGAGGTTAGTGCTGTCTGTCGGGGTGTGCAGTGATGTTGTGGTGATAGTATGGTATGCGGCTAAGTGCAGTGTTGGAAGATTGTGACAAGGGGAGGGGGCAAAAGGGGAGACAAAAGAAGTAGAGGAAGAGAAAGGACTATTCAGGTGTGCTGATGGGATGGAAAGCATGAGGACAGGCAGGTGGAGGACAGAAACTGGTGATGCTTGAGGACTGATTGGTTATGGGAACAAAGGATATGTTGCAGGGAGTGTTCTCACTAGAATAATTCAGAATAACTGGTGTTTTGCCAATAACTGATGTTTTTTGGTAAGAAATCTTGTGGTACTGCTGCAAAGCAGTCACTGAAGCAAGCACATAGTGTTGGGCAGCATGTGCATCAACTGGATGGTACAGCTGCCTCTTGATGATTGTTCAGCAGTGGCCATTGATGCTGACAGCCAACTTGTTGGTAGTCCTGCCCATGTAAAATGTGGAAATTTCTTGTACTCTCTCTTCCTCAATCATCTCCTTTGCTCAGTTAGAAAGGAGGACATCTGTCATCACTCAAGATCACCCAGGACTTTCTCCATCAGGGTTTTGACTACCCTCCATCATACTCTGACACGAGACATATCCTACCTATACTCCCACAGGGGCATCCTACTGCCCACCCAACCTATTCAATAACCTTGTATTTTTCTGTTCCACCCTTGCTCAAAACCTCTTGCCTCATATCTGTGAAATAGATCTAGATGCAAGAGCAGCATGATACATCTTCCCACTGTCACCTACTCCTGTCCTGCCACAGACATTTCCTACATCCCACTAAGGTAGCTACCAACTTAGCAGCAACCACTATGCCACACTGTATGTGGGCATGGGCACCAACAAGCTACCTGTTCACATGCATCTACAGTTACATCTATACTCTGCAAACCACTGTTAGGTGCATGTTACAGGGCAGTTCCATTCATGTATGGAGTTCAGGAAGAATGATTGTCTAAATGCCTTCAAGCATGCTGCAGTTAATCTAAACTTGTCCTTATCATCCCTACGGGAGCAATAAGCAGTGGGTGGTGGTAGTGCATTCCAACAATCATCATTCAAAGCTGGTTCTTGAAATTTTGTAAGTAGGCTTTGTCAGAATGTCTTATGTTAATCTTGAAGAGTCTGCCAGTTCAGTTTCCTTAGCATCCCAATGCCATTCTCCCATGGATTACACAAACTTGTGAGGCTCCACACTGCCCTTCTCTGTGTGTGTTCATTATCCTATTTGGTATGGTTCCTAGGCACCTGAGTGATAGTCTAGGATGGGTCACACAAGTGATTTGTAAGCAATCTCATTTGTAGACTGACTGCTCTTCCCAGTATTCCACCATGAGCAGAAGTCTACCACTGATTTACCCATGACTGAGTCTATATGATCATTCCATTTCATATCCTTACAAAGTGTTACATCAGGGGTATTTTCATGAGTTGATTGTTTCCAACCATGCCGAACTCATCTATGGGTGTGTCATATATGTTTTGTAAGTGCACAGTTTCACATCCATAACCATTTAAAGCAAGTTGGCAATATCTGCACCACTTTGAAATCTTCTCAAGATTTGACTGAATATTTATGACTCTCCTTTAAGACAGTACTTCATTACAGATGACTGCATTACCTGCAACACTCTTTTACTATTAATATTGTCTACAACATCATTAATATGTAACATGAACAACAAGGTTCCCAACTCACTTCTTTTTGGTGCACTTCTACACCTGTTGGTAACTCTTCATCCTAGATAACTTGCTGTGCACTCAACAAAAAATCCTCAACCAAATCACAAGTTTTGCTTGACACCATATACAATCACACTTCTGATAAAAAGCATAGGTTTGGTACTGAGCCAAATGTCTTTTGGAAATCAAGCAATACTGCAGCTATGTGACTGCCTTGACCCAAAGCTTTTAGTAGATCATGTGAGAAAAGTGCAAGTTGCTTTTCACATAATCGATGTTTCTGGAATCCATGCTGTTTGGTATGGAGGTGGTCATTCTGTTTGAGGTACCTTATTATATTTGGGCTCAGAATATGTTCTAAGACTCTACAATGAGTCAATGTCAATGATATTGGATGGTAGTTTTGTTAATTGTTCTATTACCCTCTTATAAAAGTGTGCTATCAGTGCTTTTTTCAGACTATGGAGTTTTGTTCAAGGGATCTGTAGTAGGTTATAGTTAAAAGAGGGGCTAACTCAACTGCAAATTCAGTTCAGAATCTGATGAGGATACCATCAGGCCTTAGACGAATGGATAAATAGCCACTGCCAAATTGTGGGTAGTAGACAGTTGGAGCATCCAGTTGCAGACCATAGTGCTCAGCCTTTGCCATTTAGATTCTTCCCACTAACATTAGCCTTATTGCTGTTGAAGAATATCAACACATCCAAACAAACTGAATTTCAGATTATTGTCGTTTGCAGAGTTTTATAACCCACTGCATAAATGTGTGGATGTAGACTTTCCCAGCACATACTACTGATGAAAAGCTTTGGGGTTTTGAAGCTGATTGTGTGACACTCATCAAAATGTGAGGCTATCTCACTACTGCCACCTGGCTAGAATCCTAATAGCTCTTCATCGCAATGCATTTATTAAGTGGAAAGTTGCACAGAGCATGTATTATTTGAATGAGGAATTCAATGTAGTCTCAAGGAGAATTGCAAAATCCATGTTCAGAATTATAGACCTATCTCACTTACATAAATTTATTGGGGTATTATGGAGCTTATACTGTGCTTGTGTATGATGACTTTTCTAGAGATTAAGCATCTTTGGAGTGGGAATAAATATAGTTTCAGAAAGCACCAAATATGTGAAACTCAGCTTGCTCTTTGTAATTATGAAATACAGAAGTTCGTAGACAGTAAGGGTCAGGTTCATATCATATTTATTGACATCCAGAAGGTCTTTAATACAGCACTCAACAAGTGTTTAGTGATCAGTGATTTTGGAACCTATCACAACTTTCTAATACCTAGAAGTATCGATCATAAATAATTTAAGGTGGAATTGCCATATAAATCTATCAATGGGGAAGGGAAATACCACACATATTTATTAAATGAATCTTGAGGAGGAGGAGGAGGAGGAGGAGGAGATTTGTGTACGACATCCTGTAGACATCAGGGTCATTGGAGACAGAGCAGAAGCTGAGATTAGGCAAGGACTGAGAAGGAAATTGGCCGTGTGCTTTCAAAGGAACCATCCTGGCACTTTCCTGAAGCAATTTAGAGAAATCCAAGATTACACATTTCAAAACAATTCGAGAAAAACATTACATGCCCAAACATACATCCTATGTAAATGACATGATGCTAAACTTTAAGGAATTCAGGCTCATACTGACAATACGAGAGAAGGAAGGTTGCTATTCACCATATAGCGGAGATGCTGAGTTGCGATAGGCACAATAAAAAGATTCACACAATCATAGCTTTTGGCCATTAAGGCCTTTGTTAGCAGTAGACACACATACACACACACACACACACACACACACACACACACTTATGCAAGTGCAACTTGCACACACATCTGCAGTCTCAGAGAGTTGAAACTACACTGCGAGCAGCAGCACCAGTGCATGATGGGAGTGGTGACTGGGTGGGGATAAGGAGGAGGCTGGGGCAGGGAGAGGGAGGGATAGTAAGGTGGGAGTGGCGGACAGTGAAGTGTTGCAGTTTAGACGGAGGGCAGGGGAGAAGGTGCGGATGGGGGAGGGGGTAAGTAGTGGAAAGGAGAGAAATAAAAGAAAAAAGAAATTAAAAGACTGAATGTGGCGGTGAAATGATGGCTGTGCAGTGCTGGAATGGGAACACAGAGGGGGCTGGATGGGCGAGGACAGTGACTAACAAATATTGAGGCCAGGAGGGTTACAGGAATGTAGGATGTATTGCAGGGAAAGTTCCCACCTGCACAATTCAGAAAAGGAAGGTGGGAAGGATCCATATGGCACAGGCTGTGAAGCAGTCATTGAGATGAGGGGTATCATGTTTGGCAGCGTGTTCAGCTACAGCGTGGTCCAC
This sequence comes from Schistocerca piceifrons, assembly GCF_021461385.2. Classification (NCBI taxonomy): domain Eukaryota; kingdom Metazoa; phylum Arthropoda; class Insecta; order Orthoptera; family Acrididae; genus Schistocerca; species Schistocerca piceifrons. The sequence continues at coordinate 43,171,405 of NC_060139.1, read as the reverse complement.
TTGTTTCTTGGTCACAGTTTGTCGGTGGCTGTTCATGTGGACAGATAGTTTGTTGGTAGTCTTGCCTACATAGAATGCAGCACAGTGGTTGCTGCTAACCTTTTAAATCCCATGACTGGTTTCACAGGTAGCCCTGCCTTTGATGGGATAGATGATGTTAGTGACTGGACTGGAGTACGTGGTGGTACATGTCTTGCATCTAGGTCTATTGCAGGGGTATGGGCCATGAGGTAAGGGATTGGGAGCAGGGATTGTGTATGGGTGGATGAGTATATTGTGTAGGTTTCGTGGATGGCAGAATACCATGGTAGGAGGGGTGGGAAGGATAGTAGGTAGGACATTTCTCATTTCAGGGCATGAAGAGAGGTAATTGAAACCCTGGCGGAGAATATAATTCAGTTGCTCCAGTCCCAGATGGTACTGAGGTATGAGGGGAATGCTCCTTTGTGGCCAGACTGTGGGACTTTAGGAGGTGGTGGAAGACTAGAAAGATAAGGCAAGGGAGATTTGTTTTAGTACAAAGATGAGAGGATAATTACGGTCAGTGAAGGCTTCAGTGAGACCGTCGGTATATTTAGAGACGGACTGCTCGTCACTGCAGATGAGATGACCATGGGTGACTAGGCTGTACAGAAGGGACTTCTTGATATGAAACGGGTGGCAGCTGTCGAAATGGAGGTATTACTGGTGGTTAGTAGGTTTGATACAGACGGAGGTACTGATGTAGCCATCTCTGAGGTGGAGGTCAACATTTAGGAAAGTGGCTTTTTGGGTGGAGTAGGACCAGCTGAAGAAAATGGGGGAGAAGTTGTTGAGGTCCTGGAGGAATGTGAATAAGGTGTCCTCACCTTCAATCCAGACAGCAAAGATGTCATCAGTGAATCTGAACCAGGTGATGGGTTTAGGATTCTGGGTTTTTAAGAAGGATTCCTCTATATGGCCCACGAATAGGTTAGCATAGGATGGTGCCATGTGGGTGCCCATAGCCATACTGCAGATTTGTTTGTAGGTAATGCCTTCAAAGGAGAAGTAATTGTGGGTGAGGATATAGTTGGTCATGGAGACTAAGAAGGAGGTTGTTGGTTTGGAGTCCATAGGGCATCTGGGAAGGTAGTGTTCAATAGCAGTAAGGCCATGGGCATTAGGAATGTTAGTGTACAGGGAGATGGCATCAATATAGACGAGCAGGGCACCGTGTGGTAAAGAGAAAGGAACTGTGGAGAGTCGGTCGAGGAAATGGTTGGTATCTTTTATATAGCAGGATAGGTTCCGGGTAATAGGTTGAAGGTGTTGGTCTATGAGAGCACAGATTCTCTCAGTGGGGGCATAGTAACCGGCCACAATGGGGTTTCCTGGGTGGTTGGATTTATGGACTTTAGCAAGCATGTGGGAAGGTGGGAGTGCGGGTAGTGGTAGGGATAAGTAGAGAGATGGACTCTGGGGAGAGGTTCTAGGATGGGCCTAAGGATTTGGGTAGTGACTGGAGATCCTTCTGGACTGCTGGAATGGGATCACTGTGGCACGGTTTGTAGGTGGAAGTATCCTCCTGCCAGGTAATCCTTGCAGTGAAAAACTACGGTGGTGGAGCCTTTGTCTGCAGATAGGATTATAAGATCGGGATCAGTCTTTAGATGGTGGACTGCAATTCTTTCTGTGGATGTAAGGTTAGTATGCATGTTGAGGGATCTGGGGAGTGATGATGAGGCAAAGTTTGAGGATAAGAAATTCTGGAAAGTTAACAGAGAATGGTTTGGAGGCAGTGGGGGTGGATCATGGTTGGATGGAGGAGTGAACTGAGTTAGGCAAGGTTCAATATTGGTCTTTGGTTGAGTCTGATTGATTGGGTTGGATGCGAAAGAGTGTTTCCACTGTAGGGACCGGGAGAGGGGGGGGTGAAGGTCTTTAACTACTGTATTTACTCGAATCTAAGCCGCACTCGAATCTAAGCTGCACCCGAAAAAAGAGACTCGAAATCAAGGAACAAAAATTTTCCCCAATCTAAGCCGCATCTTAAATTTGAGACTCGAAATTCAAGGGGAGAGAAAAGTTTTAGGCCGCACCTCCAAATCGAAACAAAGTTGGTCACTTTAATATGAGACACAATTTAGGTCGAATGAATGACGATACAGCTACAGTAGTTCGGTTCGAGACATAAGCTTAGCAGTTAAGCTTTACCAGGTAGCCATTGCTATGAGTCAGGCGCTCCGTCCGTATTTATACCGGTACCCTTCCTTTTTCACGTGCTTCGTCTGGTTTGAATTGATTGCTTATTTTTCTTTGATCTGATAAATGCCGTTCTCTTTGTTATAGGTGTTTATGTCACTCTAAGCTGAAGATGCATTACTGTACTGTGTCATGCATTGTTTGGCGTATTCTGATAATGAGTATGTACAGCCTATCGCCGCTCGCGGCATGGCTTGCTTTTGTGCGAGCTACCGCTGCTTACAATTAAAAAAAGGGGGGGAGGGAGAGAGAGAGAGGAATCATCTCATTAGCGAAACAATGGCAAGAGACTGCTATTTGTTGTTACCAACGAGTTAAATAACTTGTTGGTTGTTACTTACACTGCTGCTTTCTTTGATAATGATCAACAAGAACCAAATAATAGACTGCTTATGATAGAAGATGTTCTGAACGAGAGTTTAGCGAAAATTTTTCTCTGTTTGAAAATCTTTGCAGACACCTCTTTAGTACATAACATTCTGCACAGAAATTAGAGTCATCTTAGATTTAAAAATCTAACCAATTGCCGTGCTTCATTTCTGACTGTATCACTATTACGCATAAGAATAATATGAATATAAACATAACATGATATATATATTCTTCCACGTTTGCTGTTGTCTCACTCTAGTTTCGTAGTTTATTAGGCAGACAGAATTTAAATGAGATAGCAGCAAACACGAACGAATACGTGGCAAAATGTTTATATTCGTATTATTCTTATGGTGAAGAGAATAATGCATGTGATTCACAATTCATAAATGTTCCTATTAGCAACCATCTCTTCTCACAGTTAGGAAAAAATTCAGAACTTAGAGTTGGCCATATTGACAAACATCCCTAACAGTCTTGCCAGTCGGATTTTCATAGTACATTGAAACGCTGCAACATTCGAAGATGAACAATACGCAATTTGTATTTACTTCGATGGATAATGTATGAAAATGCAGTGGTCGAAACTCAGGGTGGAGGAAAAAAAGCTCGTCTTCCACCATTTTTTTTTAAATTTATTTACTGATGCAGAGGTTTTCGCACCAGTATTTATCTTTGTCCCTGCAAAGCATGCCTGTGTAGTGTTACATATATTCTACTGCAGAAGTTAGTTGTGGCGGCACCTACCAACATTTTTCAGAACTTCTGCTTACTTTGCACACGATTCTAAGCCGCAGGCGGTTTTTTGGATTACAAAAACCGGAAAAAAAGTGCGGCTTAGATTCGAGTAAATACGGTAGATCTGCATGGTAGAATTTGGGAGTGGGGCAAAAGGTGAGGCTTTGGAAAGGACTGATATTTCTGTGGGACTAGGCTTCTGGAGGAAAGGTTCATGACTGTGTTGTGGGTCTGTTTAGGTTTTGAGTTCTGTGTGGTGGTGGGAGGGAGTTTTGGAGGGTGGGGTAAGTGTAATAGGTCTGCGAGACAGGGTTTGTCAGCTATGAGGGGGCGTGGGGGAGGTGTAGAAGTGATGGACAGTGGTACTCAGAGGCAGGAGCACGAAGTGAGCAGCATAGAGAACGTTTGAGGTGGCATTGTGCATGTTGCTCAAGTTCCTACAGGGCAAGTGTTTCAATATGTGTTATGGGTTCCAGGAATTTGGGAATACATAGCAGGAGAATATTGCAGATGGAGAGAAGGTACTGCAAGGAGGATTGGGCTTGTTTGATTTAGTTTTGCAGGACTATGTTGGTGTGGTCTAAGGATTGGCAGAATCTGAACAGGCCTATCACGACTCAGTATCTCCACTATACGGTGAGTAGCAACTTCCTTTCTCTCATATAGTTACATTCCATCCAGGCTCGTATTGAGGAATACTGAAAGGCTTTCAACCTGCACACCATCAATAAATGGAAGTGGGAAAATGATTCTGGTGCAACATGTACTCTCTGACACACACTGTGTGGCATGAGGATATAAGGGGAGAGGAAGGTTAAAATATGAATAATGTAATACATGGGAAAATGTCAGTCACTCCCCAATATTAAGAAAGATACTTTCAAACTTCACAGGAGGAGAAACTTCATTTGCTCTGTTGTGTTCTGACAATAAGTAAAAAAGCATCAGTTTCTTATTATCTTTAGTAAATGAAAGTAACCTGTCAGATGCAGCTTTTCAGAGTAGAAGCTCTTTTCTCTTGCGTGACCTTTTGTCATATTTCACAGCTTTAAACAATGGCAAATACAGGGTGGAACAACAACAGTATCTCTCTCTCTCTCTCTCTCTCTCTCTCTCTCTCTCACACACACACACACACACACACACACACACACACACACACACACAGACCACTGTTCTGGTGGTCACTGAGGCCGGACTCAGGCCTCGGTGGACAGACATAGTGGTTTTTGAGAGTGTGTGTGTGTGTGTGTGTGTGTGTGTGTGTGTGTGTGTGTGTGTGTTTTAGGAGCCCTGTTCACAGCCTTAAAGGCATTTTAAACAAAGCCAAGTAGAATGCTATCATAAAATCAAATAACACGAGAAAGTGTAAGGCATTAATGAGTTCTTCAAAAGAGATGAAAGTAAAACAAAGGTGATTGCTAGCAGCTTTCCTGAAAACCATTACTCATCACTGCCACAGTGTTGCACATTCATAATGGATGAGAGTTTTTATTTTTGAACAGTCCCTTAATTTTTACTGTTATAACCGATCTGCTTCAGTATATGACTAATAGGTAAACCAGATGCAATAGATAAACATTTTGTGTCATTGTTGTACTAGACTGGACTATCCTGTAGTGTTATTTTATTTCCTTTTCTGTTGTATGATTATGGTTGTCAGTTGAATTTTTCTACGTCGTGTTCATGCCTAATCACCTGTGTTGGGGATGTTCCTTTCATCCTATTGGTGCTGTAAAGTTTTATCACTTGAAAAGTTACTAATACTTCATAATTACTGAACTAAGGTAATTAATGTTGATGAAATCATCATCATAATCTCATTTTAGCTGTGTATATATGATCTCACATTAAGTATTGGTAGCTAGAATGTAAGGCTGATTGAAAAGAAAAAAAAAGGAGGATGAGTTGGTTTGCCTGACACTTTCTTAATATTATACACTATGTAATCCTACATATTATGTAAGCATAAGGATGTATATTATAAGCATATGTATCACATACATAAATTTCTTGTTTGCAGGTTTTCATCATAAAACTTATAGATGAGAACTTTCAACTGTGGATACATGGTGGTAATTTATGCCTACTGCTCTCATATTTGTACAGATTTGACACAAGTTAAGTCTAACTTTTTTTCACAAAGAAGCTCATTACAAATTTTAACAATGTAGGAAAAGACAGATTACTACTTACGATAAAGAAGACACACAAAGTTACAAACTGGCACAATTAAAATACACTTATGTATAGCCTTTGGCCACAGCCTCTATCAGTAAAAGACACACACACACATACACACACACACACACACACACACACACACACACACACACACACACACACACACCATTCACACATGAGTGCCAATTCCAGTGTCTTGACCTCCTGTGGCCGAAAGGTAAATGTAAATGTCTTAATTGTGCCTGTCTGTAACTTGAAATGTCTTCTTTCTGGTCAGTAGCAATCTGTCTTTTCCTACATTGCGGCTGTTCCCATCTACAGTTCCCATTGTTTCATTACAAAATTTTAGTATTTTAACTAGGTGTCTGTAACATTTTAGTATTAGTAAAAAAATAGGGGGGATGGGCACTGTTGGATATCATACACATTGAAGTTATGGCATTGTTGCTGTTGTTGTTGTGGTCTTCAGTCCTGAGACTGGTTTGATGCAGCTCTCCATGCTACTCTATCCTGTGCAAGCTTCTTTATCTCCCAGTACCTACTGAAATCTACATCCTTCTCAATCTGCTTAGTGTATTCATCTCTTGGTCTCCCTCTACAATTTTTACCCTCCACACTGCCCTCCAATACTAAATTGGCAATCCCTTGATGCCTCAGAATATGCCCTACCAACTAATCCCTTCTTCTAGTCAAGTTGTGCCACAAATTTCTCTTCTCCCCAGTTCTATTTAGTACCTCCTTATTAGTTAGGTGATCTACTCATCTAATCTTCAGCAATCTTCTGTAGCCCCACATTTCGAAAGCTTCTATTCTCTTCTTGTCTAAATTATTTATCATCCATGTTCACTTCCATACATGGCTCCACTCCATACAAATACTTTCAGAAATGACTTCCTGACACTTAAATCTATACTCAATTTTAACAAATTTATCTTTTTCAGAAACCCTTTCTTTGCCATTGCCAGTCTACATTTTATATCTTCTCTACTTCAACCACCATCAGTTATTTTGCTCCCCAAATAGAAAAACTCCTTTACTACTTCAAGTGTCTTATTTCCTAATCTAATTTCCGCAGCATCACCCGATTTAATTCGACTACATTCCATTATCCTCGTTTTGCTTTTGTTGATGTTCATCTTATATCCTCCTTTCAAGACACTGTCCATTCCGTTCAGCTGCTCTTCCAAGTCCTTTGCTGTCTCTGACAGAATTACAACGTCATCGGCGAACCTCAAAATTTTTATTTCTTCTACATGGATTTTAATTCAAACTCTGAATTTTTCTTTTGTTTCCTTTACTGCTTGCTCAAAGTACAGATTGAATAACTTTGGGGATAGGCTACAACCCTGTCTCACTCCCTTCCCAACCACTGCCTCCCTTTCATGCCCTTCAACTCTTATAACTGCCATCTGGTTTCTGTACAAATTGTAAATAGCCTTTGCTCCCTATATTTTATCCCTACCACCTTCAGAATTTGAAAGAGAATATTCCAGTAAACATTGTCAAAAGCTTTCTCTATGTCTACAAATGCTAGAAACATAGGTTTGCCTTTCCTTAATCTATTTTCTAAGATAAGTCGTAGGGTCAGTATTGCCTCACGTGTTCTTATGAAGAGAGGAAAACTACAATGTCATTAATCTTCAAGTCATGAGATTTGTAATTTAAGTTCTTAATTAATAATGTATATTTACATCAAAATTAAAATGTTGGTTTTGTGTAAAGTAAGGTCATTTGATATTTATCAGAAAAAATTTTGATAGCGTATATAATGAATTGATTTTAACAACTTTTTGGCTGAATATCTGAGTGTTAGATCTGCAGTCACAACATACACCAATGAAACCATCAGCTAGCCACATGAAACATTCCTGACTTCAGCTTGACAGTTAAAATATATGGCATGAGAGACTAAAAAACTTTTTACGAGTTGGTAATCTGTTCATTAAGCTAACCATCTGGCCACACAATGCTCTCAATCCATGTAATAAAAGAAGAGACACGTGTATAGACTCCTGGTGAATCTTTTCCAGCACAGTAATTCCCAAATGATGTCACTGCAATAACATGATGAAAATGTTGTCTTCCTATTTTGAAGGACATCTGAAGTGGTCCACCAGAATCACCCTGTAAAATTAAAATTGATAAAAAATTTATCATAGTAATGGAATAATGATTCAAGAGAAAAATTTTGGGATGCATTTAGTGTTAAGAAATTGAATTGGTTTTGGTGTTATTGAAAAAAGGCTTGGTAACTTACTTGGAAATGTTAAGATGCAAAACAAAGGATCTAATATAGTGAAACCATCTTTTCTATTTCAGGGAAAATACAGCTGAACTTTATGAACAAAGAGGGCAGTGAATTCTGTATATAGCAATTTTCACTCTAAACAATAAAGACAGCTAACTTTTAGTTGAATACTTTGAACAGCTACTGAACAACTTTGAACCATAAAACAATTTTGCAGCATAATGCATATAACAGGACTTTAATATCAATATCACACAAAGTCAAAATCAACATACTGATGGAAAGGCACAATGATAGAGACTGCTAAAATATTGAAGCTAGTACCCCGAGACAGTGGACACGTATGTCCAAGTTGTGTTTGTGTGTGTTTTGCATTGCAGAAGGAGGACTTTTCTGAAAGCTTTTTGGTTTAACGGTCTGTTTCGATGTGCCTGTTTGCAACTAAACACCTCCTATGTTTGGTGAGTAGCAATCTAATCTTTCCATATTATTGTTATTTCACTCTGGACTTTCCATTGTCAGACTGGTCCTCCCCCGGTAGCTGAGTGGTCAATGTGACAGAATGTCAATCCTAAGGGCCCGGTTTTGATTCCAGGATGGGCCGGAGATTTTCTCCACTCAGGGACTGGGTGTTGTGTTGTCCTGCTCATCATCAGTTTTCATTAATTATTAAGGTACATCAGTTCTACCAGATACGCACGAGCTCCGTCCCTTGGCAGTAGTGTTATTAAATGGACAAGTAGAGCCCAAAATTAATGACTGTCAGACTATTTTTAAAAATGGATGAGGTTATGTGGAAAAAATCAGGAATCTGAAAGCATTACTGAAGGACAGAAATAATACATAGCAGTATTTTTTTACATTATGAAAGCTTTTGGTATTTGTAATAGGTGTGTTCTTTATGAAATCCATATAGGTATATAAAAGAGTACTAAGGTACTGATGCTAATAAAATGCATTGTGTCACAAGCATCATTGCAAGAGTTTTATTCATGAGTGAGATTTTGGGATCACTTGAAATGAAAATAAGACTGAAATGATAGTGTGGTCTACCTACATTGCTTTAGAATAGTTTCCTCATTAAAGCCATCAAAGACTGGAGAAAAAACACGTGAAAAATAAGGAATTATGGGCTACATTACAGGATGTGCCTGAGATTAAGAAAGTCCTCAGCTGCAAATGGGGATTTTTTGATGGTACTGGGGCAGAAGGAGGAAGGTTCCAATCAGAATGTAAGTAATGCAGTTAATTACAACAAATGTGGGGGTTACCAGCACAACAGCTCCCCATTCCCTGCAGAAAACTGTTCCTGTAATACTAGTATGTCAAAAGAAATAAAGTTAGACCGATTTATTGCAAATATTGATGAACCAACAGGCGCAAATTGTGCTCATATTCTCTGTCTGACAGAACACCATGTCACTTTTGGCATCAAAATGCTGAATATTCCAAACTATGTATTAGCTACCTCATTTTGTAGAAAGCATATGAGCAAAGGAGGGACAGCTATTTATGTGAAAAACAGCCTGTCATTTAATACAATACTCGTAGAGAAATAATGTGTAGAGAAACACTTTGAGGCATGTGTCACAGGAGTAGTAGAAGCCAACAAGAAATTGGCAATCATAGCAGTACACAGGGCTCCATCTGGTAATTTTAAAGTATTCATGAAACAATTAGATTCTGTGCTATTGTATCTCACAAAGCAATATAGGAACATTATAGTGACTGGAGATTTTAATATAGACTTCCTCGGAAGCTCATCTTCTAAGACAGAGTTTGCAAATTTAATGCATACCTACAATTTTGTCTCTGCTGTCAGTTTTCCCACAAGAACTACTGCCACTTCCAGCACTCTAATAGACAATATCTTTGTAGATATGAGTAGAACTCATTACATCAAAGTTGAAAAAGTCATAAATGGTGTCTCTGATCATGACAGGCAAGTACTCACAATTAACAATTTTAATATAAATCAGAGCAAAGCTGGTGCACAGTGGAAAAACCGTTAGAAACATGGATGAGGAAAATATCCAAAACTTGAAATTATGCATTTGGGAGACTGACTGTAGGTATGTTTATCTTGCAAATGATTCTAATACAAAATATAATGTATTTATTGATTGGCGACTCCATGGAGTGTCCTGTGCACCACGACCAGATAATGGGTATACTTGGAAGGAGAGACAGCATTGGTCGTATTTTTTTGTTTTATTAACCGCAAAATCGATTTTCGGTCACTTAGTGACCATCTTCAGTGCTGTAATATATAATTTAAATTGGTAGGCACTGGTGTCAACAAGCTTACAGCGATCACATAAACTGTGACCATCTTCAGTGCTGTAATATATAATTTAAATTGGTAGGCACTGGTGTCAACAAGCTTACAGCGATCACATAAACTGTAAGCTTGTTGACACCAGTGCCTACCAATTTAAATTGTATATTACAGCACTGAAGATGGTCACTAAGTGACCGAAAATTGATTTTGCGGTTAATAAAACAAAAAAATATGACCAATGCTGTCTCTCCTTCCAAGTATAATGTATTTACTTGTTAATTATCAGGTATATTTGAAAGTGTCTTTCCAAAAAAGGTCTGCAGACTACAGAACAGTCAATCAAACAAATAACCATGCCTCACCAAGGGCATAAAAATATCATGCCAGAGAAAAAGAGAACTGTATATAATATCCAGACAATCCAATAATCCCTGCCATATGAACTGTTATAGGACATACTGTAAAATTTCAACTAAAGTCATTAAAAAAAATCTAAAAGTATGTGCATAGAATCTTAAACTAATTATTCAAATAAAAAATCAGCACGATTTGGAATGTAATAAAGAGGGAAACAGGTACTGCACCATCTGACAATGTAAAAACTGCTGTTGAATGCATTACGGGAACAGCAGTGATCAATGTCTTGTAAATAATTACTATTAAAAACAGTCTTGATCACGATTTATTTTATAAGGTGACCGGTTTCGACCACTACTGTGGTCATCTTCAGACCATTGAGTGGAAACCCCTTTCTGTTGATTCTCCAACAGAAAGGGGTTTCCACTCAATGGTCTGAAGATGACCACAGTAGTGGTCGAAACCGGTCACCTTATAAAATAAATCGTGATCAAGACTGTTTTTAATAGTAATTAAAAACTGCTGTCCTAAAAATTAAGAATTTGCGAATAACTGATAGTAAACAGATAGGAGACACATTTAACAACCACTTTCTAACTGTCACTTCTAAAATAGGTTGCAATGGTGACCTAAGGGAAGCTGCAGATATTCTGAAACTTAACCTCCCACAAAGTTTTAATGATATAAACATACCACGCATAACTGTTAATGAAATAACAAAAATAATTCATTCATTGAAAAGTAAAGGATCTTCAGGTATAGATAACATGTCTAGTAAACTGCTGAAAATCTGCAGTAATGATGTAAGCGTAGTACTTACTCACATTTGCAACATATCTCTTTATGAGGAAGTTGTTCCAGAGAGAATGAAATATGCCATTGTGAGACCTCGTTTCAAGTCTGGTGATGCTACAGATGTCAAAAATTATCGTCCTGTCCCTCTCTTAACAACATTTTCAAAGGTTCTTGAAAAGGCAGTGTATAACAGGATTGTTGCACATCTTGATAAACATAATGTTATTAACCATAGACAGTTTGGTTTTGAAGAAAGGATTTCCACAGAGCGCGCCATATACTCACTCACAAATGATGGCTTGAAGTCTATTAATAGTAAGAAGTTACCAGTTAGTGTCTTCTGTGATCTTTCCAAGGCCTTTCATTGTGTAAACCACAAGATACCCTTGGGGAAGGCCTATCATTATGGAATCAAAGGGCCTATAGGTAACTGGCTAAAATCACATCTCGAAAACAGGAAACAAAAGGTGGTTCTAAATGGCTGCAACAGAGGATCTTCTGATCTAGTGGGTTCTGAATGGGGCAAAATACAGCATACAGCATGGAGTTCCCCAGGGATCTGTCCTTGGACCCCTGCTGCTTTTAATATATGTTAATGATTTACCCCTATCCACTGTTGTTGTTGTTGTGGTCTTCAGTCCTGAGACTGGTTTGATGCAGCTCTCCATGCTACTCTATCCTGTGCAAGCTTCTTCATCTCCCAGTACCTACTGCAACCTACATCCTTCTGAATCTGCTTAGTGTATTCATCTCTTGGTCTCCCCCTACGATTTTTACCCTCCACGCTGCCCTCCAATACTAAATTGGTGATCCCTTGATGCCTCAGAACATGTCCTACCAACCGATCCCTTCTTCTGGTCAAGTTGTGCCACAAACTTCTCTTCTCCCCAATCCTATTCAATACTTCCTCATTAGTTATGTGATCTACCCATCTAATCTTCAGCATTCTTCTGTAGCACCACATTTCGAAAGCTTCTATTCTCTTCTTTTCCAAACTATTTATCGTCCATGTTTCACTTCCATACATGGCTACACTCCATACGAATACTTTCAGAAATGACTTCCCGACACTTAAATCAATACTGGATGTTAACAAATTTCTCTTCTTCAGAAACGCTTTCCTTGCCATTGCCAGCCTACATTTTATATCCTCTCTACTTCGACCATCATCAGTTATTTTGCTCCCCAAATAGCAAAACTCCTTTACTACTTTAAGTGCCTCATTTCCTAATCTAATTCCCTCTGCATCACCCGACTTAATTAGACTACATTCCATTATCCTCGTTTTGCTTTTGTTGATGTTCATCTTATATCCTCCTTTCAAGACACTGTCCATTCCATTCAACTGCTCTTCCAAGTCCTTTGCTGTCTCTGACAGAATTACAATGTCATCGGCGAACCTCAAAGTTTTTATTTCTTCTCCATGAATTTTAATCCCTACTCCGAATTTTTCTTTTGTTTCCTTTACTGCTTGCTCAATATACAGATTGAACAACATCGGGGACAGGCTACAACCCTGTCTTACTCCCTTCCCAACCACTGCTTCCCTTTCATGTCCCTCGACTCTTATAACTGCCATCTGGTTTCTGTACAAATTGTAAATAGCCTTTCGCTCCCTGTATTTTACCCCTGCCACCTTTAGAATTTGAAAGAGAGTATTCCAGTCAACATTGTCAAAAGCTTTCTCCAAGTCTACAAATGCTAGAAACGTAGGTTTGCCTTTCCTTAATCTTTCTTCTAAGATAAGTCGTAAGGTCAGTATTGCCTCACGTGTTCCAGTGTTTCTACGGAATCCAAACTGATCTTCCCCGAGGTTGGCTTCTACTAGTTTTTCCATTCGTCTGTAAAGAATTCGTGTTAGTATTTTGCAGCTGTGACTTATTAAGCTGATAGTTCGGTAATTTTCACATCTGTCAACACCTGCTTTCTTTGGGATTGGAATTATTATATTCTTCTTGAAGTCTGAGGGTATTTCGCCTGTTTCATACATCTTGCTCACCAGATGGTAGAGTTTTGTCAGGACTGGCTCTCCCACGGCCGTCAGTAGTTCCAATGGAATATTGTCTACTCCGGGGGCCTTGTTTCGACTCAGGTCTTTCAGTGCTCTGTCAAACTCTTCACGCAGTATTGTATCTCCCATTTCATCTTCATCTACATCCTCTTCCATTTCCATAATATTGTCCTCAAGTACATCGCCCTTGTATAGACCCTCTATATACTCCTTCCACCTTTCTGCTTTCCCTTCTTTGCTTAGAACTGGGTTTCCATCTAAGCTCTTGATATTCATACAAGTCGTTCTCTTATCGCCAAAGATCTCTTTAATTTTCCTGTAGGCGGTATCTATCTTACCCCTAGTGAGATAGGCCTCTACATCCTTACATTTGTCCTCTAGCCATCCCTGCTTAGCCATTTTGCACTTCCTGTCGATCTCATTTTTGAGACGTTTGTATTCCTTTTTGCCTGTTTCACTTACTGCATTTTTATATTTTCTCCTTTCATCAATTAAATTCAATATTTCTTCTGTTACCCAAGGATTTCTACTAGCCGTCGTCTTTTTACCTACTTGATCCTCTGCTGCCTTCACTACTTCATCCCTCAAAGCTACCCATTCTTCCTCTACTGTATTTATTTCCCCCATTCCTGTCAATTGCTCCCTTATGCTCTCCCTGAATCTCTGTACAACCTCTGGTTCTTTTAGTTTATCCAGGTCCCATCTCCTTAAATTCCCACCTTTTTGCAGTTTCTTCAGTTTTAATCTACAGGTCATAACCAATAGATTGTGGTCAGAGTCCACATCTGCCCCTGGAAATGTCTTACAATTTAAAACCTGGTTCCTAAATCTCTGTCTTACCATTATATAATCTATCTGATACCTTTTAGTATCTCCAGGGTTCTTCCATGTATACAACCTTCTTTCATGATTCTTAAACCAAGTGTTAGTTATGATTATGTTGTGCTCTGTGCAAAATTCTACCAGGCGGCTTCCTCTTTCATTTCTTAGCCCCAATCCATATTCACCGACTATGTTTCCTTCTCTCCCTTTTCCTACACTCGAATTCCAGTCACCCATGACTATTAAATTTTCGTCTCCCTTCACAATCTGAATAATTTCTTTTATTTCATCATACATTTCTTCAATTTCTTCGTCATCTGCAGAGCTAGTTGGCATATAAACTTGTACTACTGTAGTAGGTGTGGGCTTCGTATCTATCTTGGCCACAATAATGCGTTCACTATGCTGTTTGTAGTAGCTTACCCGCATTCCTATTTTCCTATTCATTATTAAACCTACACCTGCATTACCCCTATTTGATTTTGTGTTTATAACCCTGTAGTCACCTGACCAGAAGTCTTGTTCCTTCTGCCACCGAACTTCACTAATTCCCACCATATCTAACTTCAACCTATCCATTTCCCTTTTTAAATTTTCTAACCTACCTGCCCGATTAAGGGATCTGACATTCCACGCTCCGATCCGTAGAACGCCAGTTTTCTTTCTCCTGATAACAACATCCTCTTGAGTAGTCCCCGCCCGGAGATCCGAATGGGGGACTATTTTACCTCCGGAATATTTTACCCAAGAGGACGCCATCATCATGTAATCATACAGTAAAGCTGCATGCCCTCGGGAAAAATTACGGCTGTAGTTTCCCCTTGCTTTCAGCCGTTCGCAGTACCAGCACAGCAAGGCCGTTTTGGTTATTGTTACAAGGCCAGATCAGTCAATCATCCAGACTGTTGCCCTTGCAACTACTGAAAAGGCTGCTGCCCCTCTTCAGGAACCACACTTTTGTCTGGCCTCTCAACAGATACCCCTCCGTTGTGGTTGCACCTACGGTACGGCTATCTGTATCGCTGAGGCACGCAAGCCTCCCCACCAACGGCAAGGTCCATGGTTCATGGGGGGGGCCCTATCCACTATCCCTAACAAATACAAATGATGCATATAACACATTTTCTTCCATTTTCATGGGATATTTTGAAATGTATTTTCCAAAAAAGCTGTCAAAAATCAGGTCACATGGCAATACAAAGCCAAGTTCTTGGATCACAGCTGGCATCAAAACTTCCTGTGGAACTCTAAAGAGACTAATTTCTAAAATGAAAACATCCACAGACTCACAATTCATAAAATATGTCAGGAATTACAAGAGGGTATATAGAAAAGTAATTGCTAAAGCAAAATTCATGAGTAATGATAGTTTTATAAGACAGTCTGAAAACAAATCAAAAGCCTTATGGGGTATTGTGAAGACTGAAACGGGGAAGAGCTGCGAAAACCAGGACATTAGCCTCAAAAATTTTTAAAATGTCAATATTAATTAACAAGATTTGCCAAATTATATTAACAATTATTTCACAAATGCAACAACTTCATTAAGCTTAAAATTTACAAACAAAGAAAAACCTGAATATCCAGAAACAGCTTGCAGGATGAGGGTAGAGCCAACAAATGAGGGTGAAGTGTTGAAAGTGATACAAAGCTTGAAACCCAAAATGTCGGCTGGCATAGATGCGGTGCCTGTGTCACTCATAACAAGGACAGCACCACAAATTGCAAAGCCCTTTGCACACATAGGCAATTTATCATTCAGTGAAGGAGCTTTTCCAGAAAGGCTGAAAATTTCAAAAGTGAAGCCATTATTTAAAAAAGGTGACAAGTATAAGGTAGAAAACTATCGCCCAATATAGCTCCTCCCAGCATTTTCAAAAATATTAGAAAAACTGATGAAGCACCGAATCAACAAATATCTAAATGACCATAATTTACTAAACAGAAATCAGCATGGCTTCCAAGCATGTAAAAATACCGAAACAGCAGTAATGTGCTACACTGAACAAATAATCAAAAATCTAGAAAAAGATTATAGTGTAGTAGGAGTAAATTTAGACCTCTCCAAAGCTTTTGACACTGTGAACCAGGACATTCTTTTAGAAAAATTAGAAGTGTTGGGTATGCATGGGATAGGAAAAAAATGGTTTGAATCATACCTAAACAACAGAACACTGGTTGTAAGACTGACATCATCTTACTCCAACCACAAAATAAATTCAGTATTAGAGGCAAAAAATGTAGAAGTTGGAGTACCACAAGGCAGCATTCTAGGGCCCATATTGTGTTTGTCTATATAAATGATTTTCACACCTCAGATGATGCAGCCAAAGCAATAATATTTGCCAATGATACTAGTGTGATAATAAGTACACCAAAGCAATTGCTACTAACAATTACTGATAAAATACTAAATTACATCCACTCTTGGCTCAATGCATTGTTATACCTTTGCATAAAAATGGGGACAGATCTGATGTCAACAATTACCGTCCAATCTCCCTTCTAACAGCTTCATCCAAAATCTTTGAGAAAGTAATGTATTCAAGAGTAGCTTCACATATCTGTAAAAATGAAGTACTAACAAAATGTCAGTTTGGTTTCCAGAAAGGTTTTTCAACAGAAAATACCATATATGCTTTCACTAATCAAATTTTGAATGATCTAAATAACCAAACACCACCCATTGGGATTTTTTGTGATCTCTCAAAGGCTTTTGATTGTGTAAATCATGAAATTCTGCTAGACAAGCTCAAATATTGTGGCATGAGTGGGACAGTGCACAAATTGTTCAATTCGTACCTAACTGGACGAGAGCAGAAAGTTGAAATAAGCAGTTCTCATAATATGCAAAGATCAGCTCATTCCTCAAACTGGGGAACTATCAAGAATGGGGTTCCACAAGGGTCAGTCTTGGGTCCTTTGTTGTTCTTAATATATATTAATTACTTGCCATTCTATATTCATGAAGAGGCAAAGTTAGTTCTCTTTGCTGATGATACAAGTATAGTAATCACACCTGATAAACAAGAATTAACTGATGAAATTATCAATACTGTCTTTCAGAAAATTACTAAGTGGTTCCTTGTAAACGGACTCTCACTGAATTTTGATAAGACACAGTACATACAGTTCCGTACAGTGAATGATATGACACCATTAATAAATATAGACCTTAATCAGAAGCCTATAGCTAAGGTAGAATATTCCAAATTTTTAGGTGAGTCCATTGATGAGAGATTAAATTGGAAGAAACACATTGATGATCTGCTGAAATGTTTCAGTTCAGCTACTTATGCAATAAGGGTCATTGCAAATTTTGGTGATAAACATCTTAGTAAATTAGCTTGCTACACCTATTTTCACTCATTGCTTTCATATCGTATCGTATTTTGGGGTAATTCATCACTGAGGAATAAAGTATTTATTGCACAAAAGCATGTAATCAGAATAATAGCTGGAGTCCACCCAAGATCATCCTGCAGACATTTATTTAAGGATCTAGGGATATTCACAGTAGCTTCTCAGTATATATACTCTCATATGAAATTTGTTATTAACAACCAAACCCAATTCAAAAGTAATAGCAGTGTGCATAACTACAATACTAGGAGAAAGGATGATCTTCACTATTCAAGATTAAATCTAACTTTGGCTCAGAAAGGGGTGAATTATACTGCCACTAAAGTCTTTGGTCACTTACCAAATAGTATCAAAAATCTGGCAGATGACCAACAAGTATTTAAGAAGAAATTAAAAGAACTTCTGAATGACAACTCCTTCTACTCCATAGAGGAATTTTTAGATATAAATTAAGAAAAAAAACACAAAAAAATTATTAAAAAATAAAAAAACACACAAAAAATAAAAAAGTTGTCATATTAACTTAAGTATGTTGTTAAATTAACTTAATTATGTCATGTATTGGAAAATTTGACTCGTTCCACATCATTACGAAATATCATATTCATGATCCATGGAACTAGTATTAATCTGATCTAATCTAAGGTTGACATTGAATGTAAATAAAACAAATTATATGCAGTTTGGGAAAAGATGTCAAAATGTAAATCTCGATCTGGTATGGGGTGACAAAGCCTTAGACAGAGTGACATCCACAAAATTGCTGGGGATTCATGTGGACGAAAACTTAAATTTTAATGACCACATAATAAAACTTGCACAGAAACTTAATTCAGCCTGTTATGCCCTCAGAATTATTGCAAATGTTTGTACCTCAGAGGGTGCCAGAATGGCATATTTCGGCTATTTTCAATCTCTTGCCACATACGGAATAATATTTTGGGGTTCCACAACAGGGCGCCTAAAACAAATTTTTTTGTTGCAGAAGACGGCCATCCAAATAATAACTCACAGTCATCCACAGACACACTGCAAACCCATATTCAAAAAGCTTAGAATACTTACTATACCATCATTATACATATACAAATGTGTATTGTATGTCAGGACCCACATTGCAGATTTTCAGACAAATGCCGACTTTCATAACTACAATACCCATAATAGCGCAGCACTCCGTACTCAGCGAACAAAAAGAGCGAATACACAAAGGCATGTGAGCCATATCGGTACAAAACTGTACAACGCACTGCCAGTCAACATCAGGCAGTCAGAAGATGATAACAAATTTAAAAAATTTCTAGTAGAACAATGTTTTTATTCTGTAAATGACTATGTAGGTCAATAAATTTTTTCTGATGATATTTATAAAGGCAAAATGGAAAATACTCAATCTGCACCTAATCATTCATTACCTAACCATTCATTACATTTACATACTTAAAGGACAGCTGTTGTGTGATGTAAATATATACTTAAGCAGTGTTGTGTACATAATGACTTGCCGTTTAGGGAGGACAAAACTAAAGCCTTATGAAAAATAGACTATGCATTTAAAGTAACAATTAGGGATGTATATAGGCCATATTAATTTCGTATTGTTATTATTAACTTAATTGTATTATTTTGTTTTGTACTTTTTTACGTATATATTGTTTGTGTCCCATTTCTCTGAAATGGCTTACATGTACCCATGACAACATCCATACAATATTTATTGTCGATGGATGGATAAGTAAAATAAATAAATAAATAAATTAGTAAAAATTGTGAATTCCCAATGTTTGCTGATGATACAAAGCATTGTAGTGGATGGTAAGTCTACTGCTGATCTGGAGACTGATGTTAATGATATACTCAGAGAAGTTACAGCTTGGTTTTCAATTAATTCTCTTTCAGTAAATGTTAAAAAAACTAATTTTATACAGTTCCACTCAAAAAATAAAACTCCAGAAAATATAGTAATTGCTCGTGACAACCAGGAACTAGAACAGGTGCACTCCACTAAATTCTTAGGGATTCACATTAACAGTAGGCTCAACTGGGAACAGCATGTGTCCCTTACTCTAAAATTGATTTCATCAGCAACTTTTGCTTTAAGAATCATTACTCATTTTGTGGACATCAACATTTTAACTCATTAATGAGTTATGGAATAATCTTCTGGGATAATTCACCAACCTCAAAAAAAATCTTAACTGCTCAGAAGAGAACAGTCAGAATCATGTGTGGGGTTCCTCCATGAACCTCATGTAAAAAACTTTTCACATAGTTAGAAATACTGACTACAACTTGTCAGTACATATACTCTCTGATGAATGTTGTTAATCAAGACTATGCTCAGTATGAAACAAATTGTTCATACCATAACTACAATACTAGAGGTACAGATGATCTACATGTCGAATGAAAAAATACATCACTTGTACAGAAGGGAGTAAAGTATGCTGCTATGAAGACTTTTAATGCATTGCCTAATTATATTAAATTTACAAGAGAAAATGAAATGCAATTCAAAGCTAAATGAAAAAAATACCTGCTTGGCCACCCTCTGTACTCCTTGGATGAATTCTTTCCCAGAAATAATGCACTCCCTTAATAATAGATGTATTTAGTCTCTTTGTTATTAGATGGATGATACGATATTATGTTAATATTATAGTGTTAATGTTATAGTTATAGTGTTATAGTGTGAATTGCTATACTAGTTAAATTACAGTTTGTAAATGAGAAAAAGTGATACTTATTAATATCTATATCATTGTATTATATAACTATTCTGTAGCATTAATTGTATTTGTACAACTGTATTGACATGTTCCACATCCAGGTGAATGACTCGCATGTACGGATCCATGGAATACGTGTACCAAATTAAAAAAAATAAAAATAAAATAAAACCACTTAATAAGTAGTAAGATACATGTATATGGCAGAATACTAAGTAGTAGACAAGAGTAAAGCATCAACTCCGTTGGAGACATCTCAAGAATTGGCAATAGTAAACAATCATCATTTAGCAACATTCTGAACAGAAAAGGCAACTCATATGAAGCATGGTTTATTATTGTTAAAAAAATACTGCACTGTATTACAATTACAGAACTTTAAGGAAAAAAATGAACACTGTTGGCCATTAAAATTACAACACCAGGAAGGGCAGGAAATATTGATATTTTACTTACTGTGCATGTACAGTATAGTAGTGTGAATATATGATTGAATTTGTAGGTGATTTGAGGGTACAGAGTGTATAAAATTTAGTATACAGACCTGCCACATCTGGTAGAAACAGTGGCTGCAACCTGAATAGAAAAAGAGTCAAATTCAATTTAGATGACAGATACAGCTTTGTCATTCCACGCTGTTTCAACTTTATGTCACACATTATCAATCTTAGTAGCTGACAAATAGTGGCATGCCCATCTCTTGGTAACTTGTGACCAAACTTTTCAGTGGGTACATCTACTTGTATATCTATATCTACTTGATTATTCTGCAATTCACAGTTACAGGCCTAGCAGAGGGTTTGTCAAACCACTTTCAAGCTATTTCACTATCATTCCACTCTCAAACAGCATATGGGAAAAATTAACATTTACATCATTCCACATGAGCTCTGATTTGTCTTATTTAATTATGATGACCATTTCTTGCTCTACAGGTGGGTGCCAACAAAGGAATTTCACACACTGAGGAGTAAGTTGGTGACTGAAATTTCATGAGGAGATCCTGCTGCAACAACAGATGACTTTGTTTTAATGATCTTCACCCCAATTTGCATATCATTTCCATGACACTCTCTCCATTTTTTGTGATAATACAAAATTAGCTGCTCTTCTTTGGACTTTTTCAATATCCTCCATCAGTCCAAACTGATGTGGATCCACAACGCATGGCAGTACTCCAGAAGGTGGTGGACAAGTGTAGGGTAATTAAAGTCTGGCGTAGACCTGCCAATGAATCACAGTTTTTGGTTTGCTTTCTTCACAACGTTATTTGTGTGATCATTTCAATTTAAGTTATTCAGAATTATAATCATGGAGTATTTAGATTTGTGTGACTGAAATGTAATGGAATCCTTTTAGTACTCATGTGAATGACATTTCATTATTTAGAGTCAATTGCCACTTTTTGCACTGTATGCACATCTCAGATATCATTCTGCAGTTGGTTCTGATCACCTGGTGACCATTATAGATGGTAATGACACCATCATATGCAAACAGTCTAAGAAAGCAGCTCATATTGTCTCCCAAAATTAGGTGTTCTTACCATTATAGGTGTATACACATTGAAAGTTATATTGCTTGTGAAAACAATAACTCCAAATTTCAACTGTGACATGCACCAGTGTGATACAAGGCAAAAGTTCAGATACAATGTAAATAGCCACAGAACAGCTTTATATGAAAAAAAAAAATGCACTTCATGCTGGGCTGAAGCTAGCCAATGCCCTACCAAAAAGTCTCACAACCCTTCCTACTAACAAATTAAAAGAGCAGCTAACAAGAATTCTAATTGAAAACCCTTTTTATTCATTAGACAAGCATTATATCTGTATGAAAAGCGCTTCATAATATGTCAAGCTCATAGTTTTAAGTAACCTACAACTAATATAATGTTGATAACAACAATATTTGTAATATTGTGATTGTATACTACCAAATGTAAAATGCATCGAGTGTAAAATTTATTAATACAAACAAATCTTCAGTTTGTAATTTATAAACTAACATATTCAGAAGAATAATCTGTATGATGTCCTGAAACTGTATTATTTCTACAGACTGTATTTGATTATTCGATGTTGAATAAATATTATTATTATTATTATTATTATTATTATTCATTACTTTGTGGGAATAAAAGGCTAGTATTTTCTGAATCCATGTTTGCTATTTGTTAATAAATCATTTTCTTCAAGGCAATTCATAGTGCTTGAACACAGTATATGTTTCAAAATCCTACTGCAGATCAGCATTAGTGGTATCGGTCTGTAATCCAGCGGGTCACTCTTATTTCCTTTCATGGGCATTGGTGTGACTTGTGCACCTTTCCAGTCTTTAGGACCAGATCTTTCAATTGGTGAGCTGCTGCACATCATTGCTTAGTACGGAGCTGCCGTATCAGCATACTCTAAAAGAACCTGACTAGTATACAATCAGGATCAGAGAGCTTGCCTTTATTAAGTGATTTAAGCTGCTTCACTACACGAAGGGTATCAACTTCTAAGTTACTCATGCTGGAAGTTGTTTTTGATTCAAATTCTGGAGTACTTACTTCATCTTCTTTGGTGAAGAGATTTCTGAAAAACTATTTAGTAACTCTCCTTTAGTGGCACCGTCATAAGATCACTGTAGCTCTTGTGTAGTGAGGGTATTGATAGTGTCTTGCTGCTGTTGTAATTTACACATGACCAGAATCTCTTTGGGTTTCCTGTCAGATTTTGAGATGGAGTTTCACTATGGAAATTATTGAAAGGATCTTGCATTGAAGTTCATGATAAATTTTGAGCTTCTGTAAAGCTTAACAGATCTTAGCACTTTTGCATTCTTATAAATTTGGCATGCCTTTTTTTCCATTGCTTTTGCAACATCATTGTGAGCTGTTTTGTGTACCATGGGGAATCAGTGCCATCTTTTATTAATTTATTTTGTTTATATCGCTCAATTGCTACTGATACTATTTCTCTGAATTTAAGCCACATTTGGTCTATGCTTATGTAGTCAGATTGGAAGGAATTTCAGTTGTGTCTTAGCAAGACATCAAGCCCTTGTGATTGCTAATCCCTATATCCATCACGATGCTCCCTATTTGCTCAGGATTACTTATTCAAACAGGGCAAGTATTTCATCATAACAATTTAAAGCCTAGATGAGCACCTGAAGTTAATATTCAACATAATTTTCTGAAAAAGCATTTAGTATGGTTTTGGATAATTTTTTACACCTACCACCAATCATAAATATGTATTTTCGCCATTGAGGACAGATTGAAATCACTACCAGCTATAATTGTGTGAGTGGGGTACATATTTGATTTAACACTCTCACTTCTTTTGAAGTGTTCAGCAACAGTACTATCTGAGTCAGCAAGTTGGTAAAAGGAACCAATTATTAATTTACAGAAAATGTTAATGAAAAGACCCAGTATTACAGTAGAACTAACAATGGAGTAGTGATTGATGGAACAAATGACAGCTACAATGAAGAGGAACCATACCTGGTTTGAAAAGTTGTTAATAAGGTAATAAAAAACAGAGTTCAGACAAAATTAATATTGTGTAGAATTCCATACATATATGACTTCCAAGCAAAAACCTCTGTATTTATAAATTAAACAAACAAATAGCAAAACCAGCAGCTAAGCATGAGTGTGTGACAGTAACTGACAAACATCTTTCTCAGCAGAAATGATTAAACAAGGCATAACTGCATATGGTATGAAAAGGGAAAAAAGCTCTGTGTTACAGAATGAGTGCATAAAGTGATTTTCCACTGTGAAACAGTTTTGGAAAAGGATGTTTAGTATTTTAGCCTTTCCTACGTCATTTTCTGTTTCAGCACCATAATGGTCAGAGTGTATCTGAGGTAATGACTCCAATCTGTTTCCTGATTTAATGTTAAGACCAGAAATTTTCAGGTTTTTCTATCAAACTGGTAGATAGAGTTTTACTCCTTTATTCATTGAACAGTTCATGCATGGCCCTCCTCATACTAATTTTGATTTCATTAAGTTTTTATTTGTGTGTGAGGTTTTGGTTACGTATAAAATTTGCAATGAAGCTCTCTCTGCTGTTGCAGCAGCTTCCTAACATGGCTGTCAAACCATCCCTCACAATTCTGCTCAGTACATTTTCTAAAGTGTGTTGTACGATGATCTCAAACTTTGTCTATTGATGTTCAGCATTGTCAGTGCTCGACATGAAATTTTCATGATGAACTGTCCGGTAATCTGAAATCTGTATCTTGTCACACTTGCTGAACAGATAGATCTTCCTGTCTTTCTCTGTATTACTATTTACAGCCGTATTCCATCATGCAGCGATCACCATATGATTTTTAATTACCTGTTCTACATTAATTGAGTCAAAGAGTTCAGGCCCGTTTGTCACCAGCCAGTCTAAGATGCTATCTTCACAAGTTAGTTCTCTGATTAACTGCTCAAGGTGATCTTCAGATAGGGCTCTTATAACCTTTCCCTACCAAATGTCTGAGTCAGATTAGTCTCCCAATCTTTAGCTGCTAAGTTAAAATCTGCACCTAAATCTGTAACATCACCAGGAAATTTTCAGGAAATATTCTCCAAGTTTCCCCTCAACTGTCTTGCCATTACTATTGCTGAGGCAGGGTCTATACAAGCATCTGATGACCATGTTTGATGCACTTTTAAAACTTATTTTCACCCAAATTATTGTGTTTTATGTACCCAATGACACTCCATACACTCAAACCAGGTGCTGTGTCTACAGTGATCAGCCAGAACATTATGACCACTGACCACCTAAACCCATCCAGGTGATAACAGCATCACCTGGTGAAGAATGCTGCTAGTCAGACACACACACCTGGTGCATTTTGTAGTGGCGTGGTGGCAAGACAGCCAAGCCACTCGGAGGTAGCCAAAAGGCACGCGTTAAGCTCACGCAGATTGGCGTGAGGTCTGGAACAAGGTAAAGTAATTATCCTATAAAGAAAAGAACATAGTTCTTGGAATACTTAACTTTAATCCACAATTGGAGAACATCACTCTTGTTTAGACATTATTACACTGAATATATACTGGTAATGGCGCCTTGCTAGGTCGTAGCAAATGACGTAGCTGAAGGCTATGCTAACTATCGTCTCAGGAAATGAGAGCGTATTTGTCAGTGAACCATTGCTATTAACGTCGGCTGTACAACTGGGGCGAATGCTAGGACACCTCACTAGACCTGCCGTGTGATGGCGCTCGGTCTGCTATCACTGACAGTGGCGACACGCGGGTCCGGCGTATACTAATGGACCGCGGCCGATTTAAAGGCTACCACCTCCCCCCAATGAACCATGGACCTTGCCGTTGGTGGGGAGGCTTGCGTGCCTCAGCGATACAGATAGCCGTACCGTAGGTGCAACCACAACGGAGGGGTATCTGTTGAGAGGCCAGACAAACGTGTGGTTCCTGAAGAGGGGCAGCAGCCTTTCCAGTAGTTGCAAGGGCAACAGTCTGGATGATTGACTGATCTGGCCTTGTAACAATAACCAAAACAGCCTTGCTGTACTGGTACTGCGAACGGCTGAAAGCAAGGGGAAACTACAGCCATAATTTTTCCCGAGGGCATGCAGCTTTACTGTATGATTACATGATGATGGCGTCCTCTTGGGTAAAATATTCCGGAGGTAAAATAGTCCCCCATTCGGATCTCCGGGCGGGGACTACTCAAGAGGATGTCGTTATCAGGAGAAACAAAACTGGCGTTCTACGGATCGGAGCGTGGAATGTCAGATCCCTTAATCGGGCAGGTAGGTTAGAAAATTTAAAAAGGGAAATGGATAGGTTGAAGTTAGATATAGTGGGAATTAGTGAAGTTCGGTGGCAGGAGGAACAAGACTTCTGGTCAGGTGACTACAGGGTTATAAACACAAAATCAAATAGGGGTAATGCAGGAGTAGGTTTAATAATGAATAGGAAAATAGGAATGCGGGTAAGCTACTACAAACAGCATAGTGAACGCATTATTGTGGCCAAGATAGATACGAAGCCCACGCCTACTACAGTAGTACAAGTTTATATGCCAACTAGCTCTGCAGATTACGAAGAAATTGAAGAAATGTATGATGAAATAAAAGAAATTATTCAGATTGTGAAGGGAGACGAAAATTTAATAGTCATGGGTGACTGGAATTCGAGTGTAGGAAAAGGGAGAGAAGGAAACATAGTAGGTGAATATGGATTGGGGGACAGAAATGAAAGAGGAAGCCGCCTGGTCGAATTTTGCACAGAGCACAACATAATCATAACTAACACTTGGTTTAAGAATCATGAAAGAAGGTTGTATACATGGAAGAACCCTGGAGATACTAAAAGGTATCAGATAGATTATATAATGGTAAGACAGAGATTTAGGAACCAGGTTTTAAATTGTAAGACATTTCCAGGGGCAGATGTGGACTCTGACCACAATCTATTGGTTATGACCTGTAGATTAAAACTGAAGAAACTGCAAAAAGGTGGGAATTTAAGGAGATGGGACCTGGATAAACTAAAAGAACCAGAGGTTGTACAGAGATTCAGGGAGAGCATAAGGGAGCAATTGACAGGAATGGGGGAAATAAATACAGTAGAAGAAGAATGGGTAGCTTTGAGGGATGAAGTAGTGAAGGCAGCAGAGGATCAAGTAGGTAAAAACACGAGGGCTAGTAGAAATCCTTGGGTAACAGAAGAAATACTGAATTTAATTGATGAAAGGAGAAAATATAAAAATGCAGTAAGTGAAACAGGCAAAAAGGAATACAAACGTCTCAAAAATGAGATCGACAGGAAGTGCAAAATGGCTAAGCAGGGATGGCTAGAGGACAAATGTAAGGATGTAGAGGCCTATCTCACTAGGGGTAAGATAGATACCGCCTACAGGAAAATTAAAGAGACCTTTGGAGATAAGAGAACGACTTGTATGAATATCAAGAGCTCAGATGGAAACCCAGTTCTAAGCAAAGAAGGGAAAGCAGAAAGGTGGAAGGAGTATATAGAGGGTCTATACAAGGGCGATGTACTTGAGGACAATATTATGGAAATGGAAGAGGATGTAGATAAAGATGAAATGGGAGATATGATACTGCGTGAAGAATTTGACAGAGCACTGAAAGACCTGAGTCGAAACAAGGCCCCCGGAGTAGACAATATTCCATTGGAACTACTGACGGCCGTGGGAGAGCCAGTCCTGACAAAACTCTACCATCTTGTGAGCAAGATGTATGAAACAGGCGAAATACCCTCAGACTTCAAGAAGAATATGATAATTCCAGTCCTAAAGAAAGCAGGTGTTGACAGATGTGAAAATTACCAAACTGTCAGCTTAATAAGTCACAGCTGCAAAATACTAACACGAATTCTTTACAGACGAATGGAAAAACTAGTAGAAGCCAACCTCGGGGAAGATCAGTTTGGATTCCGTAGAAACACTGGAACACGTGAGGCGATACTGACCTTACGACTTATCTTAGAAGAAAGATTAAGGAAAGGCAAACCTACGTTTCTAGCATTTGTAGACTTAGAGAAAGCTTTTGACAATGTTGACTGGAATACTCTCTTTCAAATTCTAAAGGTGGCAGGGGTAAAATACAGGGAGCGAAAGGCTATTTACAATTTGTACAGAAACCAGATGGCAGTTATAAGAGTCGAGGGACATGAAAGGGAAGCAGTGGTTGGGAAGGGAGTAAGACAGGGTTGTAGCCTCTCCCCGATGTTGTTCAATCTGTATATTGAGCAAGCAGTAAAGGAAACAAAAGAAAAATTCAGAGTAGGTATTAAAATTCATGGAGAAGAAATAAAAACTTTGAGGTTCGCCGATGACATTGTAATTCTGTCAGAGACAGCAAAGGACTTGGAAGAGCAGTTTAATGGAATGGACAGTGTCTTGAAAGGAGGATATAAGATGAACATCCACAAAAGCAAAACAAGGATAATGGAATGTAGTCTAATTAAGTCGGGTGATGCCGAGGGAATTAGATTAGGAAATGAGGCACTTAAAGTAGTAAAGGAGTTTTGCTATTTGGGGAGCAAAATAACTGATGATGGTCGAAGTAGAGAGGATATAAAACGTAGGCTGGCAATGGCAAGGAAAGCGTTTCTGAAGAAGAGAAATTTGTTAACATCCAGTATTGATTTAAGTGTCAGGAAGTCATTTCTGAAAGTATTTGTATGGAGTGTAGCCATGTATGGAAGTGAAACATGGACGATAAATAGTTTGGACAAGAAGAGAATAGAAGCTTTCGAAATGTGGTGCTACAGAAGAATGCTGAAGATTAGATGGGTAGATCACATAACTAATGAGGAAGTATTGAATAGGATTGGGGAGAAGAGAAGTTTGTGGCACAACTTGACCAGAAGAAGGGATCGGTTGGTAGGACATGTTCTGAGGCATCAAGGGATCACCAATTTAGTATTGGAGGGCAGCGTGGAGGGTAAAAATCGTAGAGGGAGACCAAGAGATGAATACACTAAGCAGATTCAGAAGGATGTGGGTTGCAGTAGGTACTGGGAGATGAAAAGGCTTGCACAGGATAGAGTAGCATGGAGGGCTGCATCAAACCAGTCTCAGGACTGAAGACCACAACAACAACAACCTAGCAAGTGTGGTGTCTGGCGGTGACACCACACATTTAGCATCAGTTTGACTGAGGGCAGATTGTGGTGGCTTAGAGGCTTGCCAATAGCATTTCAGAAACTGCATGGCTTGTGCATTTTTCAAGGACTGCTGTGGTGAGTGTATTCAGTACATGGTGAAACAAAGGTGAAACCGTGTCTAGGTGTCACAGGGTTGGGCGGCCACCCCTCACGACAGATTTCGGATGTCATAGGCTGGGCAGACTGGTAAAATAGGGCAGGTGGCAAACAGTAAAGGATCTAACATCAGACTATAATGCTCGGCAGAGTACAGATGTGGCTGAACACGCAGTGTACCTAACATTTCTAACAATGGGCCTCTGCAACCGATCACCTGTGAATGCACCAATGTTAACGCCATGACATCGGCAACTGTGACTGAAATGGGCACATGACCATTGGCAGTGAATGTTGGCACAGTGGCAAAGCACTGCATGGCCTCCTGAATCCCAATACCTTCTTCATGATGGTATTTGGAGGGGACAAATTTGTCATCTTTCAGGGGAACAGCTCCTTGGCAACTGTAATGTGGAATGGGGACAAGCTGCTCTGAGTAATAATCATGTGGGCGTCCACGGGTCCAGTGGAGCTCATGTAAGGCACCATGTTGGCCAAGGAGTATGATACACTGGTTGCAGACCACAAACAGCACTATGACGATCATGTTTCCCATCGCTTCCATATTAGGATTTATCACCACTGTTGTCTGTGCCAAAGGTGGATGTACCAACTACTAGGTAGGTGGTCATAATCTTCTAGCTGATCAGTGTGTATGACAATGACAAATGCTATCTGGTAATATTCATTCTTATCAGAGCCTCCATGCATGGATGCATCCTTGTGCCACGCCTTTATCCGGTGTTGTCATAGGCAACATCACTGACTATCAGTCTGCCCCTCTGCTGTTGTGTTAAGAAAAGCTGCAACAATGGTCACCATGCTGACAGTCTATGATGCACCAGCCATCATTGCTGCTCTGTCTGTGTAGATATGTATTGGTTGCTGTGAACAAGCCCATTTCCTGATTCAAGGTGTGTATGACAATGACAAATGCTATCTGGTAATATTCATTCTTATCAGAGCCTCCATGCATGGATGCATCCTTGTGCCACGCCTTTATCCGGTGTTGTCATAGGCAACATCACTGACTATCAGTCTGCCCCTCTGCTGTTGTGTTAAGAAAAGCTGCAACAATGGTCACCATGCTGACAGTCTATGATGCACCAGCCATCATTGCTGCTCTGTCTGTGTAGATATGTATTGGTTGCTGTGAACAAGCCCATTTCCTGATTCAAGGTAGGTGACATTACTGTGGGCTCCTTCATCCCTTAGTGAACAATATGTCTGCCCTATCAGGTGCTAGTTGTACAGGGTGTGGAGTTTGGTCTACCTGAAACCATGATTTCATATTTGCATGACAGTTGCAGGAACCTTACCAGTGCAATATAGTGAATCAATAAACTACATCTACATCTACATGGATACTCTGCAAATCACATTGAAGTGCCTGGCAGAGGGTTCATCGAATCACCTTCACAATTCTCTATTATTCCAATCTCGTATAGTGCGTGGAAAGAATGATCACCTACATCTTTCCGTACGAGCTCTGATTTCCCTTATTTTATCGTGGTGATCATTCCGCCCTACATAGGCCAGTCTCAACAAAATATTTTCGCATTCGGAGGAGAAAGTTAGTGATTGAAATTTCGTGAGAAGATTCCATCGCAACGAAAAATGCCTTTCTTCTAATGATTTCTAGCCCAAATCCTGTATCATTTCTGTGACACTATTTCCCATATTTCGCGATAATACAAAACATGCTGCCTTTCTTTGAACTTTTTCGATGTACTCCATCAGTCCTACTTGGTAAGGATCCCACACCATGCAGCACTATTCTAAAAGAGGACAGACAAGTGTAGTGTAGGCAGTCTCCTTAGTAGGTCTGTTACATTTTCTAAGTGTCCTGCCAATAAAACGTAAAACGCAGCCTTTGGTTAGCCTTCCCCACAACATTTTCTATGTGTTCTTTCCAATTTAAGTTGTTTGTAATTGTAATACCTAGGTATTCAGTTGAATTTACGGCTTTTAGATTAGACTGACTTATCGTGTAACCGAAGTTAAACGAGTTCCTTTTAGTACTCATGTGGATGACCTCACACTTTTCGTTATTTAGGGTCAACTGCCAGTTTTCGCACCATTCAGATATTTTTTCTAAATCGTTTTGCAGTTTGTTTTGATCTCCTGATGACTTTATTAGTCGAAAAACGGCAGCATCATCTGCAAACAACCAAATATGGCTGCTCAGATTGTATTCCAAATCGTTTATGTAAATAAGGAACAGCAAAGGGCCTATAACACTACCTTGTGGAACACCTGAAATCACTTCTGTTTTACTCAATGACTTTCCATCAGTTACTATGAACTGTGAGCCCTCTGACAGGAAATCGCAAATCCAGTCACATAACTGAGATGATATTCCATAAGCATGCAATTTTACTATGAGCCACTTGTGTGGTACAGTGTCAAAAGCCTTCCAGAAATCCAAGAATACGGAATCGATCTGAAATCCCTTGTCAATAGCACTCAGCACTTCATGTGAATAAAGATCTAGTTGTGTTTCACATGAATGACATTTTCTAAACCCACGTTGACTGTGTGTCAATAGACAGTTTCCTTTGAGGTAATTCATAATGTTCGAACACAATATATGTTCTAAAATCCTGCTGCATATCAACATTAATTATATGGGCCTTAATTTAGTGGATTACTCCTACTACTTTTCTTGAATATTGGTGTGACCTGTGCAAATTTCCAGTCTTTGGGTACGGATCTTTCGTCGAGTGAATGGTTATATATGATTGTTAAATATGGAGCTAATGCATCAGCATACTCTGAAACGAACGAACCTAATTGGTATACAGTCTGGACCAGAAGACTTGCTTTTATTAAGTGATTTGAGCTGCTTCACTACTCTGAGGATATTTACTTCCACGTTACTCATGTTGGAAGCAGTTCCCGATTCGAATTCTGGAATATTTACTTCATCTTCTTTTGTGAAGGCATTTCAGAAGGCTGTGTTTAGTAAATCTGCTTTGGCATTGATTGTTTCTTGCTGTTAACATACTTCACATATGACCAGCTTTGCTTTCATCTTGCAAGCAAGACTGGCAGTCTTTACCACTTCTGTTAGCCACTCGAAACCAGAGAGAATCTCTTCTGATCCAAAGTGACACACATCATCGGTACCAACATGAGTAATCAGCTGCAGTTGGCTGCAACCTGTGCTCTTCATGGGATCCAGGAGGACCCTTTCCACACCTGGAATGACTCCACCCAGTAAGCACACGGAGTGCACATTGGTTTCCTTACCCTCCTTGTAAGCCAAGTCCCTAAGGGACTCCATAATGCACCTAACGTTGGAGCTCCCAACTACCAATAGTCCCACCCCCTACAATTGCCCGGATCTTGCAGGCTGAGTGGTTTACTCTGAAACAGGGCAGGCGACAGCATTCGGCCCAGTGACAGTGTCAGCCACAGACAGCACCTGGAACCTGTTTGTCAGACAAACTGGGGAGGCCTTATGTGCCACCGCCTGGGAAGTATTTCACCCCCTGCTTTGCCCCGGGGCGCCCTACCACTCGACCAACATGAGGGGTCAGCCTCAGTTTGAGCAGCAACTGGGTTGGCCACCAGTGAGGACCAGTCAGAGGACTCTAATGCGCTGGATGTCCGTTTGATCCCCAAGGCTGGCCCACAACAGTGGTGCCCATCCACTGCAGCCTCAAGCTGTGTAACTGAAGCCATCACAGCCTGAAGCTGAGAGCAAAGTGTCACAAACTCCCACTGCAGCCTCAAGCTGTGTAACTGAAGCCATCACAGCCTGAAGCTGAGAGCAAAGTGTCACAAACTCGGCTCGCATCCACATACAACTATCACATTCCCTGTCCATACCAAAGACCATGGAAAACTAAACTATGCAGATAAACTGACTATCAGCACGTGCTGCACAACTCTACTGTAGACCTTGACGAAAACGCACAAACTGTGTCTAGTAATACGCAGATATTCAAGAACCTAGCTACTGAAGCACTCAGGTGAAACTGAATAATTTTACCCTGATAAGGGACTTGTAATACATCACAAAATTGGTTTACTTTCTGACACAAACAAAAATGCGAGAACTGTGGCTATTATACTTTAAATTTACACACAGAAACTCAAGAAACTAAACTATTAAAGCACACAGATGATATAATAAAATTCGCTCCTGGTTAGGAACTCATAAATGTCACAAAAGCGGTTTACTTATCAGTTGCTGCATCTGTCGCGGTCGGCTACTGCTGCCTGACTGACTGACTAACGCCAACAAGCGGTCACACTCTGCAGTCTTGACAGACAACAGTCAGTACTGTTGAATTTGAATTCCATCACATGATATATTTTTCTCTTTCTTGCACAAGGCATAACACGATGTTTTCGGAAACAATCAACATTTAAATGCAATTTGAAAATGAGAAACCTTCTGTGACATTTTTCATAATACGCAAAATGTGGATGGCATTACTCCTACCAATTTTTATCGTGCACCGAAATGCTAATAATCTTTATATCCAAGTATGTAGTACACTTTACATGTTTTTGATGTTGTTTTCATGGTGATAAAATTTTAATGGTCAATAACGAATTTAATGTATTCCAGGAAACTTCTCTCCTCATATCTGAGCATTTTTATTCCCCCTAATTAGTCACTATCTCATTGGCTAGAGGAACATCTGGCACCAGAGGTTGGTATTTGCATCAAATTTTGTTTGTACTTCTGTTTTCTGATGCATGGTAAGGGTTCTTATTTTCCTCTAATTAATAATTTTCTTGATGTGGTGTACCACAACCATGACATCATGAGTAATTAAATAAATACTGGTAAACAACAGCTGAAGTGCAACCTTGTACAATGTCTGTTTAGATAGATAGTTACCATTTCCTTTAGTCTCTTCAAGATATTTTCATGTATAATCTGTGACAGTTGTTCAGCCGTTGAACCAAATACTAAAGATGTGTGTGTGTGTGTGTGTGTGTGTGTGTGTGTGTGTGTGTGTGTGTGTGTGTGTGCGAGAGAGAGAGAGAGAGAGAGAGAGAGAGAGAGAGAGAGAGAGAGAGGGAGCTCTACAAAGAAAACTGTCACTTGGAATTCAAGTTTTATTCATTGAAGTCCTAACTACATTAACAGATCTATTACACACTGCAAACATAATAGAATACCTGGGTTTGAAGTTTCATACATGCAGAAGTAAAGCATATTACAGTAGCATACCTGACAAGTGTCTTTGTCTCCTGCAGTGACCCCGGCACATAACATTGATGGTGCAATTCCATGAGGCAGAGATGTGATCTTGCCAAGACTTTTCCATAAGTTATTGCACTTTTCGTTATCTACTATATCAAGATTAACTTTCTGCAAAATGTCACTTGATTTTCCAGCTGCAAGACAGAACACCATCAAAAATGACAACAATATCTGACAGTAAGACTTTTATTTTAGGTGTGGCTTTTAACATATTACTCACAATAGTCAAGGGGAGAGATCAAGATGTTTGTTTCATCATTAAATATCATTTAAGTGTGAAGGCAGTGGTAGTGTCAGTACCCAGAGAATATAGTTATAGCTAGGTTTGTATGTGCATTAACAGTGTAATATAGACTAAAAAAAAATCAACAAAAAATAATCAATTTGTGAAAATATAATATAAAAGGATAGACAAAAAAAAATCTATTCACCAAGTGGTGGTAGGAGAACACACGCAGTAGTCGACAAAATATACAAGCTTTTGGAGACAGTGCCTCCTCCTACTGGCTGAAGAGATGAAGGGGAAGAAGGAAGGATAAAGGGAAAGGACTGGTCATCCAGAACCGCAGATCAAGGGATGAGAAGCAAGTCTGGTAAGTATCCCCTGACCTGGGGTTCTGGGTGACTTTTTTGTAACTCTCCCTAGTTTCTAAAAGTTTCCAGTTCTTTTTCTTCATCCCTCTCCCTTCCCCCTTCAGCCCTTCTACTAGAAGAAGGAGCCACTGCTTCTGAAAGTATGCACATTTAATTAACTTGTGTGTGTGTCTCCTGCCGCCATTTAGTGAATAGATTTTTTTGTTATATCCAGTTAAAAACTAGATAAATAGTACTTAACTTCCAAGGGCTTGATACAAAATGCAGAACTGTGCTTACTGTTGGATGCTTATGACTGTTATGTATTGCTGCTGAACTGATGTCTGAAATCAGATATCCTAGAAATGCTGAATAGTATCAGGGTGAAGGTTCAACTTTGGGTTTTGATCCAGTATGCATATCTGAGCTGCCATGGATATTCTGCCAAGTAAATACTTTACTTTTTGGCTCCAAGTAAATGCTAATTTTTACTGTAGTGCTTGTTAAAGAAATTTAGAATTATGTAATGGCAAAGCAGTCACCAACCTGAAAGTTGGTTGGTTGGTTAGTTTCATGTTACATGGATCATTTTGTATGATACACCATAATAACATGGAATGAGACATTTTACATTCCACTGCAAATTTTTTATTATGGCTACATCCTGAACATTTGTAAGTTTTATCAAGAGTTGTCAAGGAGAATAACAAAAACTGCTGGTATTCTGACTGTATCGCTGTGTAAAATATGATTTGTTTCAGTATGAACCACGAGAAGAGCAAATGAAGTCAAAAGCCTACTTTTAACAACTTGTCAATAAAAGTAACATGTCAATGCAATCTATACACGAAAGGTGATATTGTACATTTTTGAAACATGAAAACAACATGTAATCCCAAAATGTTTTCATCACATTATTCTTCTACAGTTTTGAAAACTGTTGTATGAAATTAGGTATTTTAATTTTTGTTTCAATATGTAAAAAAAGGAAAGGTAATGACTCACATACTGCAGTCTGATGTGTGGTGCATAGGCTCACATAACATAACAATGTGTTCAGTAGCTTTCAATATCTCTGACACCAGTTCTAGTAGCAAGTACACTCATCAACATACAGAACTACACTGAGATCCAAAGATACACAATCACAGCTATGGTGGCAC
This sequence comes from Schistocerca piceifrons, assembly GCF_021461385.2. NCBI lineage: Eukaryota > Metazoa > Arthropoda > Insecta > Orthoptera > Acrididae > Schistocerca > Schistocerca piceifrons. The sequence goes on along the minus strand of NC_060139.1, from coordinate 43,135,564 downwards.
TGACTATTGATTGTTGAGAGCACAGTTCCCTGGGTTGAGAGCCTGGAGAAGGGGTAGGGAATAATGCGTGATGCAAGGATGAGTTGTTGGTATAGTGCGAATCAGTATCGGCCAGGATTGATGACTCAGTGTCTGCTCAAGATGGAAAGTGTCCTGCTACCTTCTACTACTGCAGTTAAGACAGAGGCATTTCCATCACTGTAAAGGACAGGTGACATGTGAAAGCTGCCTTGTGACATACCAGCTATGTTGCAGTTACTGTGCAACATTCCCTGTGGGTATAATAACAAAATAGACAACCAACTGTCTACTTGAAAGAATGGCCCTTGCCAAATGGTGGTGAGCCTGTAAATCTGCAAATATGACTAACAACTACTTTTTGTGTGCCATTTGGATATCCCTTCCAACAGAAATTTCTCTTAACTATATAGGTGGAAATTGTGTGTCTAGCATATCTTTCATTCTTGCAGTCCCCCTCTCCTAAACCTCCACTAATCTGTTTCCCACTATCTCACCTTAGCTCTTTGCTTCTCTCACCTGTCTACTCCTCTCCATCCTTTTTCATCACTACCTCACTTTCCATTCCTTGCCTTCCTGCCCCTTCTCTCTCTCTCCCTTTTTTCCTCTCTACCCTTTCTTATATGCTCTTACCTCTGATCTCCGTTCATCTTATTGTGCAGCCACTGAGTCATTTTGTGAAAGACCTGCCTGTCACAACCCTGCTACAACCTCCTTGCCTCATGTGTCCTACCCTGACCATCCCCACCTCCATCTACCCAGACAACTGCTTTTAGTAACTGATATTCAATTATCAGTCTCGTCACAACTGTGTGTGTGTTAAAGCAAGTGCAACTGTTTTCTATTACATGTTTCTGTGCACCTCAAACCAGTTCATTCCCTGTATTACATGTAGGCAGTTGCATATTTCTAGGTCCTGAAACTTACTAAGTGCCTTTCATGGGATAGTTTGTGTCCATCTTCAAGCATTTGCTAGCTCAGTTCTTTCAGCATCTACATGCCAATTTCCCATGGCTAAAAAGAAAAATGGGAATGAAGAAAACAACAGTGACCATTCATGCTCCCCTTATTTCCAAATGTTCAATATCTCATGTTAGTTCTATTTAGTGCGGATCACACATAGTTGAGAATTACTGTAAAATAAGGCAAATGTGTCTGTGTTAGCAATCATCTTTGTAGGCTCATTGTATTTCCTTAATATTCTACCAATGAACCAAAGTGTGTCATGTGGTTTACCTATGACAGTCTATGCAGCCGATCCATTTCATATCCCTACCAGCTGTTATAAGAAATTATTTGCACGACTCTACTGGTTTTAATTGTGACTCACTGAATTGTTCATCATAGGGTACTTCATGTTTTTACTTTTTGAGGTGTACTATTTTACAGTTCTAACATCTAAAGCTAACTGAAAATTTTTACAGTACTTTGAACTCTTTATAAAGATCTGGGAGCTGTCTTGCTTGCTTTCACCAAATTCTTTTGTAATGGTTTTGCTGCATCTGCTATCTTCTTGGATAATTAGATTTTTCTCTCAAAATTTTTCCATCAGAGGATTTATTGTGCAGCAAGCATGAGTGTAGCTAGGGTCATGTGGGTTTCTGTGGGATTCTCATCGAGAGTAGCACAGTCTGTTGTGTGGGTCCCTTCTAACATAACTGGTTATAGTGAGATAAATGTACTACCCAATATTTGATCAAATGAACTGAATGATACCGTGATGAAATGGTAAAAAACAAAAATCCACTACTACAAAACTATGCAAAAATGTTTAAATGTCAATGTTTACAAATACTTAATATAATTACAATGATGATTATGGACTTCTCAAAAAGATAAACAATTAATTGTATTTTATTGATGAAATGTATGCCCCAAATATTATTTTGCATAAATAGATCGATGTATGATAGTAACGGCTTTGCTACAGGTTGTTAGAGGAAAACCTTAGTTGGTTGCAACTTGCGTGAGTGGGAAGTGTGAGGATGAACAAGTTGTGTGTGTTTTATTGATTTGTATTGTGAAGTGAAATGACTGAAAATAGATGTATAATCCTGCAGAAAGTCCTTCAGATTTCACATTGTAATTGAAGTAGTAACCCAATCACCCTCGACACAATTATAGAAAGATGAATCACAGAAAGGAGGAGTACACGGAGCCATCAATGTACAACGAAGAAGAGCAACTAAAAATATGAGTATTGTTTTATTAACAGAACTGGTAGTTAAAATTCTACTGTCCATGTCACTCACTGCAGTGTGTCACTATCTCATGGTGGCAAGTGCTGTGAAAATGTGACCAACTGCCAAAATTACTAACTTACTCCAAACATATCTAAGTTCAACACTGGACAACAAGAGGCTGGGGATGGTCAGAATATGATGGCGTTGCCCATGATTTTCTGGAAGTGAAATGTGAATACTGTGTTGGACTATTTTGCATCTTGCAGATTGAAAGATGTTGTGAAAATTTTATGTGAACAATCAGCCAGATATGAACCGCAGCTATCAAACAGCAACATAACAGCATAAAAGGATTTTGCAAACAAGAAGCAAAAAAAGATGGAAAAAGTAAAAAAGTGAGGTGAACAATTAACAACGATGACATCCAACAACAAAGTTAAGTACTGGAAATATTTTATTTATTTATTTATTTATTGGTGAAGTGTTTCATTGTGTAATTATTAACAATGACAGTAATGAAGAATCTGGACCAATAGGAAATAACACAGATATGAGAGACTTAAATAGTGTAGTGAAACAAGAACAGGAAAATATTAGTGACGAAGTTGTGTAAAAGCAAAAACTAAGGGATGAATTAAAACGAGATGATGATAATGACATAAGTATCATGCTGTCACCATTAATCAAAATTAGCAGTGATAATAAGGATCAGTTAATAAAAATGATCAGTGATAGTAAGCATTAGTTAATAAAAATGAGTAATGACCAGTTCACAAAATTCAGGCAGTCAACAGGAATGTTATGTGATTGTGTTGGTATAAATACAGCAAAATTAAATGATTTGCTGTTGGCAAACACTTGTATGAGCACTGTGTTTTGTTGTATATGGCACTTTTCCTTTGCACTTAATGTTTTATTTTCCTTTTTTTTTCTCGTTCACATTTTATTGTTGCAGTATTATTCTGCAATAGCGCGATACAGTAATATCCTTTGTTAGAGTATCGATTATTACCAGTCAAAATTACAAAAATTTAAATGAAAACTCACACAATGAAAAATTCCTGGAATTCTAAGAAAATTTCTGGGTTTTCTCCTGGATGAAAAAATTCCCGGGTTTTTCCCGGATCTCCCGGGTCGTGTACACCCTGATCATATTTCACATCCTGAATAGTAGCAGCTGATTTTGTTATGGTCAGTATCAACTCGTTGGTCAGTATATTGCACTTCTACCCCCTGTCAAGATGGCGGCTAGTGACAAGAGTAAATCGTGTCTTAAGTGCAATAAATTAACAAAAACCACGGAAATATTCGTGATCTGTGGATTATGGTGTAGAAAACAGTTTCACAGTGATTGTGTTGGTCTAAGCAACAGTGAAATACGTCTCGTGAGAAATTCGAAAGAGCGAATTAAGTTTTGTTGTGAAGCATGTGAGTCTGCCTTACATGTTCAGCTGACGAAAGAGGTAGGAACTACAACGGATTGGGAAGCTGTACAATATTTAAGAGAAAGCGCGTCGAGTGCAGAAGTGAGTAATATAAACGAGACAAAAAGTGACAGCCACGTTGTAAAAAATAGTGTTTGTAATAACAGTAAAGGAGAAATCATAAAGTTAAATGAACGATTAAAAAGTCTTCTGCTAGTTGCTGATATACTGAGATATTACTAAACTTGAGAACGAAAACCGTGAGTTAAAAACATTGGTTGCGAGCAGTAAACGCCAAAAGAGCATAAACAACTTAAACACGCATTCCAGTGAAAGTAATGGTCAAAATTGCGTAAACAGGCCGAACTCAAATGCCCTTCAAAGTGAAAACAGTGGCCTAAAGTGTGTAAACAATTAAAAAACTATTTCTCGTGTAACGCCAAACAAAGTGACTAAAAAAGTGCCTTGCTCACAACGAAATACGTGGAATAAACCTAATCTCATGTGCACAAACAAGTTCAGCGTGTTATCAGAAAGCAGCAGCAACCCCATAAACATTGAAAGTGAACAAGCCACCCAACGTGAAGATAAAAACATTGTAAGGAGCTGCAGAAACATGGCCAACAGCCAGAAACAGCGAACAACGAAACACAATGTGATTTTTCTAGCGGACAGCCACAGAAGAAAGCTAGAAAATATTCTACAGGAAGTGAATACGGATCTTCATGCAACTGGCATCGTAAAACCTGGTGTGAGGGCAGAAAATATTGTTGAAGGCATCTCAGAACACAAGAATACAACAAGGGACAGTGACTTTGTTGTTTCTGTGACTGGTGCAAATGATGTAGCACATAATGAAGCCAAAAAGTGTGTAACAGGTTTAAAATTTTTTTTAGATGTAAGTAAGGTGGAAAACACTATTGTTGTGACGATACCTCATAGACATGACTTGATCTATAATTCATATGTTAACAACGAGATTCGTAAAACAAATATTAAAATCAAACAACTATGTTCCATTTATGCTAAATGTAATGCAGTGGATCTTAGCAGACTTGAAGGAAATTTGGACACTGACCATGTTGAGCATCTAAATTACCATGGGAAAACATTTTTGTGTCAGGAGATAAACAAAGTTGTAAATGAAATACGAGCACGCAGCAGCCTTGTCTTAAAAGACAGTCCCACAGAGCATGACTGTACACCTCCTTTTTTAGAGAAAACGACATTACAGACGAAGGAAAGTTAGAAACCACATTAAGTGGAAACTGCAGCAGTCTATTCATTCAGATAATTGTGAAACCCTAGATCATGTAGCGAAAATAAATGAATACAGAAGGTTCTGTGAAAGTAGAATACCATTATGTAGGAGTGACAGTTTCCTCCTCCTTCATATAAATGTACAATCTCTTAGGTGTAAAATCAATGAATTACAATACTGGCTCGATAAAATCAACTGCAGTGTTCTATGCATCAATGAACACTGGATGAAAGACACTGAAATAGACTTGTGTGTTCCTCTTGGATATTCGTTGGTTACAAGCTACTGCAGAAAAAGTATTACACACGGTGGGGTCTCAATATATGTCAAAAGTGACCTTGAATTGCATTGCTCAGTTATAGACCTTAGTAGAATATGCCTTGAAGCTACAATAGAAGTAGCTAGTGTGGTAATGCGTGAACAGAAAACTGTAACTGTCTCAATCTATCGAATCCCAGGCTCTGATGAGATAGTATTTATAGAAAAAATTAATACTTTAATATTGTTGTCAAAATATAAACAGCATAGAATTGTAATTGTAGGTGATATTAACATAGAGATAAGGGCAAAGAGAAAAAATGTAATTCATATGATTAGCACTCTGAAGTCATTAAACTATTACTGTCTCAATGAAAAACCCACTAGACTGACCGCATGCCTTGATAACACAATTAGCAATGTACAAAGAGACTCCATACAATGTGATGTAATAGAATTAGAAATATCAGATCATGCAGGGCTATGGCTTCAAATAGAAAAGTTAGCCTTCAGTTCTGCAGAGAGAGAAGTGACATATAGAATTCTAGGTGAATCCAACGTAAACAAAATGATAAACCAGTTAAAAGAAATGGATTGGACTCATGTAATGGATAACAAGAAAACTATTAATAAATGTTTTTCCATTTTCCTGAGAGAGATCAAGCATATAGTAGAAATGACATGCCCCATGGTAACCAAAGGGTACCAGAGTAATATTACTCATAAGCAACAAAATACTAACAAGTGGTACACCCCACAACTTAACAAACTCAGAATACTACTGATGATTATGAAAGACAAATCTCATAACAGTGATAGGGACAAGGAAAATTACACTAAAATGAGAAACCTTTACAGATTAGAAATAAAAAATGCTAAGTGCTGTGCAATTGATGAATATATTTTAAATTCTAAAAATCAATGTAAAGCTGCCTGGACTGTCATTAAAAGGGAAATAAATAATACCGATAAAGAAACGAGTATGCCTATTGACTGCAATATTATCAATGAATATTTTGTAAATAACATCACCACCCCACCCATCAATTCTGCCTCTGATGCAGAAGCATTGCTCACTTGTGCAAAACAGACAAGAAGTGAGAAGTTCACTTGGACCCGAATCACATTAAATGATATTCATAAGACAATAAACAAATTAAGTATTTCAAAACAGAAGATCATTATGGACTCGGTAATCTCATCATTAAATGTATAACAAAAGAAATTGAAATGCCACTTCTCTCACTATCAAACAGAGTACTTGATGAAGGAATATTCCCCGACTGTCTTAAGCTCACAGTTACATTGCCTGTGTATAAAAAAGGTGAAAGAAACATCCCAAATAACTACAGACCCATTTCAATAGTACCAATCACATCCAAGTTAGGAGAAAATTGTGTGCATAAGCAGATATACAGGTATTTTGAAACCAACAAAATTTTAAATGAACAACAGTTTGGCTTCAGGTCACACCTATCAACTGTAAAAGCAGTAGAAGCTTTGGTAAGCAATGTTTATGAAGGGTATGAAAAAAGGGTATCAATGTCTGGAACACTTATTGACCTAAGTAAAGCTTTTGACTCGGTGTCATATGACATACTCATCAAAAATTTAAAATACTATGGCATTGAAAATGACACACTCCGACTTTTCAGATCTTATCCAAGCAATTGGTTTCAACTTGTATATGCAAATAGGCAGAGGTCAGAAATACTCCCTATAGAAAGAGGAATACCCCAAGCCTCTGTTCTTGGACCTTTTCTGTTCATTGTCTATGTTAATGACTTCTCGAATTACATACCGTGTAAGAACATACTATATGCTGACGATATGACATTAATAAGTACAGGAGAGAACTTACAGAGTGTACTGGACAAAAATAGTGAAATGATGCAAATGACTAATTACTGGTGTCAGACTAACCAGCTGTGCATAAATCAAACAAAAACAGAAGAAATAATATTTAATCTCAAAGTAACTAAAAATGAAAACAAAACAGTGAAATTACTTGGGCTAATCATAGACCAAAAGCTCTCATGGGAAGGACACACCAATTATCTATGTAGTAAACTAGCATGAGTACTTTTCTTATTGTATAAATTAAGAAACAGTGTGAGCAAACAATTGCTACTCCACTCATACTATGCTTTTTTCATTCCCAACTGCAATATGGAATATTGATTTGGGGTAACTCCCCAAGGGCTGAATGTATTTTCAGATGGCAGAAGAAAGCAATCAGGTGCATGGAGGGGTTAGCACCCAGAGAGTCCTGCAGAAATTATTTTAAATCTCTTGGCGTAATGATAGTGCCAAGCATGTACATATATAACTGTCTAATATCTGCCAGAGAAAATCTGAAAAAATTGAACATGAGATGTGATGTGCATGCACACAGTACAAGAAACAGTCACCTGCTGGACTTGCCTTCCACAAGACTTGCTGTAGTCCATAATAACTATAAGTATTAAAGCATAAAATTTTTCAATAAGTTACCATGCTCAGCTCGTACAGTACCACTAAATAAATATAAGAATACATTGGAAACCTGGCTAAAAAACAACAAATTCTATACAACTGAAGAATTCTTAGAAACTAATCATCAAAATATATGTTTTAGCTAAGTTATGAAGAAAATGTTTTGATATTATATAAGCTAGTTATTTACTGTGATTCTTTTCTTATGTGTGTATTTAATTTCTGTATAAAACATTGTTTTACATAATGCTGAAGAAAAGGTCTGTAGTTCCTTTTCTCCCCTTTCTGTAACTATTTGAATATCGTACTGAAACTAAAACCCTCTGTAAACTTTGACGAAGCCAACTGTATGAAAAATACTGAAAGGCTAATAAAAATATTCTATTCTATAATAAGAAGCAGTTAACAGAAATTGGTCATTTAAAAGTCTTATTGAATACTGATACAATCGAACAACTCTCCTGTTGCTCAAATAAACAATATTAATCAAAAAAATGGTAGATTAGATGTATGAATAGAGTCTGTTGAGTTATAAATGAAAGAAATTGAACGTAGCTTTAACAAAGAAGTTAAAAATGTCAAAGATGAGATCACTGAAGATAGGAAGAAAAACAAAATTGCTTTCAAAAATTTGCATGAGGAAGTGAAAACTGTTGACAAAACTGTAAATAGTCGAATTTGGACTTTGAAAACAAATGTTGATAGCAAACTGGTACTTGTTGAATGCAGTTTTGTTAACAGGTGAAAACAGTAGACAGCAAACTCACAGAAAATGCAAAATTAAGTAAAAGCAAAATTAGCACCCTCGAAAGTAGTGTTTCTGTTTGTGTAAAAAATTTGAAGAATTGTCTGGTGATGTAGTTAATCAAAATTGTGTTAACAGTGTTGGTACCATGTTTTGCAACATTCCAGTGAAAAACTTTTCAAGTGAAGGTAATTTACATCCTGCAGGTTTTCTGCAGCATTGCAGAGATAATTTTGTGTCTAATATGACAGATACTATGAAAATCAAGTTTGTTGAAAAGCTTCTGGAAGGTGAAGCATTAACTTGGACAAATAAGTGTACTAACGATGATGGTGTGGTATCCCCTTGTCACCAGTTTGCCAAACCCTTGTCACCAGTTCTGTAAACCCTCATTGCCAGTTTTGTGAAGGTCTCATTGCTACCGCTGTGGAGGCCAAGTTGCCACTGTTGTTGCAGTAGGCTGAGTTTGTGAGTTCGTGAAATGGCTTCTGGTGCAGTACACCACTAAGACAATTACTCCCTGCCACTACTACACAAGCTATGCCTGAGGTCAAGTAACAGGACAGGAGAATGAAAGTTCTACAACACTCGAAAAATTTAGTAACAAAGTCAGACAAATGAATTAAAAAGGTTTACTTATCTTTGCAACTTGTTTAATAATGAAATCTGCAACACTGCATTAATGTAACACAAAAAGGCCCTCAATGGCTAAGTGCAAATAATCATAGGTCAACTTCTAAGTACATAGAAAATGCTTTTCACAACTGCCTGTCCACTTCTAAGAGTTCATTAAATGATGTTCCCTGTCTAAGTCAGCCCTGGTCAATGGTCTATAACCAAGTGAGTGAGAGCTGCTCTTCTATCTTCCAAGTAGGCTTCTGTCCACTGCTGTCTGGTCATTAGTGGACTGTACTCGGCCGGCAATTCGCTGAGGTGAAGTTTATATCCTCATCCTCAGTGCTGCCCATGGTGTAAGTGGCAAGTCTCTGTGGCACTGACACCAGCTAGCATCTTTGCACCTGCGGTGCTTTTGCCCTGACTGTGTCTTGTTTGAATGACACAACAGGCAAAACTTATGCAGACTCTGAGAGAGGATTTTTAAGTATATTTTGGTCAAAGTTGGAGAAAACAAATAAATACAACTACAATAGACACACAGATCTTGAAAGTGTTACTAAGCAAAATTGTCACAGTAATAATCACAACAGGAGAGTGCACCATAATCACAGTGGTAACAATTATCATCAGAAGGAACAGATAAGAGTAAATGGTAACAATTTTCTTTCTGAAAAGCAAACACAGTTGTAGCAAAATGAGAAATAAAAGAAAAAAGTTATATGTATCTGTTCCACAAAGCAATTGAATGTGGTAACTTATTACTTTGGCATGTACAGTGTTACTTTTCTACTGGTTGTAAAGAGGTCATGATTTATATTTTATTATGTTCTTTCAAGAACTACAAGTTTCAATCAATCCCTGAGCGTTTAATTTAGTTCTTAAGGTAATTTTCTTTGTGATATATAATATGTTGAATGTCATAACCCCCCCATGAACCATGGACCTTGCCGTTGGTGGGGAGGCTTGCGTGCCTCAGCGATACAGATAGCCGTACCGTAGGTGCAACCACAACCGAGGGGTATCTGTTGAGAGGCCAGACAAACGTGTGGTTCCTGAAGAGGGGCAGCAGCCTTTTCAGTAGTTACAAGGGCAACAGTCTGGATGATTGACTGATCTGGCCTTGTAACAATAACCAAAACAGCCTTGCTGTGCTGGTACTGCGAACGGCTGAAAGCAAGGGGAAACTACAGCCGTAATTCTTCCCGAGGGCATGCAGCTTTACTGTATGATTACATGATGATGGCGTCCTCTTGGGTAAAATATTCCGGAGGTAAAATAGTCCCCCATTTGGATCTCTGGGCGGGGACTACTCAAGAGGATGTCATTATCAGGAGAAAGAAAACTGGCGTTCTACGGATCGGAGCGTGGAATGTCAGATCCCTTAATCAGGCAGGTAGGTTAGAAAATTTAAAAAGGGAAATGGATAGGTTGAAGTTAGATATAGTGGGAATTAGTGAAGTTCGGTGGCAGGAGGAACAAGACTTCTGGTCAGGTGACTACAGGGTTATAAACACAAAATCAAATAGGGGTAATGCAGGAGTAGGTTTAATAATGAATAGGAAAATAGGAATGCGGGTAAGCTACTACAAACAGTATAGTGAACGCATTATTGTGGCCAAGATAGATACGAAGCCCACGCCTACTACAGTAGTACAAGTTTATATGCCAACTAGCTCTGCAGATGACGAAGAAATTGAAGAAATGTATGATGAAATAAAAGAAATTATTCAGATTGTGAAGGGAGACGAAAATTTAATAGTCATGGGTGACTGGAATTTGAGTGTAGGAAAAGGGAGAGAAGGAAAAATAGTAGGTGAATATGGATTGGGGGACAGAAATGAAGGAGGAAGCCGCCTGGTCGAATTTTGCACAGAGCACAACATAATCATAACTAACACTTGGTTTAAGAATCATGAAAGAAGGTTGTATACATGGAAGAACCCTGGAGATACTAAAAGGTATCAGATAGATTATATAATGGTAAGACAGAGATTTAGGAACCAGGTTTTAAATTGTAAGACATTTCCAGGGGCAGATGTGGACTCTGACCACAATCTATTGGTTATGACTTGTAGATTAAAACTGAAGAAACTGCAAAAAGGTGGGAATTTAAGGAGATGGGACCTGGATAAACTAAAAGAACCAGAGGTTGTACAGAGATTCAGGGAGAGCATAAGGGAGCAATTGACAGGAATGGGGGAAATAAATACAGTAGAAGAAGAATGGGTAGCTTTGAGGGATGAAGTAGTGAAGGCAGCAGAGGATCAAGTAGGTAAAAACACGAGGGCTAGTAGAAATCCTTGGGTAACAGAAGAAATACTGAATTTAATTGATGAAAGGAGAAAATATAAAAATGCAGTAAGTGAAACAGGCAAAAAGGAATACAAACGTCTCAAAAATGAGATCGACAGGAAGTGCAAAATGGCTAAGCAGGGATGGCTAGAGGACAAATGTAAGGATGTAGAGGCCTATCTCACTAGGGGTAAGATAGATACCGCCTACAGGAAAATTAAAGAGACCTTTGGAGATAAGAGAACGACTTGTATGAATATCAAGAGCTCAGATGGAAACCCAGTTCTAAGCAAAGAAGGGAAAGCAGAAAGGTGGAAGGAGTATATAGAAGGTCTATACAAGGGCGATGTACTTGAGGCAATATTATGGAAATGGAAGAGGATGTAGATGAAGATGAAATGGGAGATATGATACTGCGTGAAGAGTTTGACAGAGCACTGAAAGACCTGTCGAAACAAGGCCCCCGGAGTAGACAATATTCCATTGGAACTACTGACGGCCGTGGGAGAGCCAGTCCTGACAAAACTCTACCATCTGGTGAGCAAGATGTATGAAACAGGCGAAATACCCTCAGACTTCAAGAAGAACATAATAATTCCAATCCCAAAGAAAGCAGGTGTTGACAGATGTGAAAATTACCGAACTATCAGCTTAATAAGTCACAGCTGCAAAATACTAACACGAATTCTTTACAGACGAATGGAAAAACTAGTAGAAGCCAACCTCGGGGAAGATCAGTTTGGATTCCGTAGAAACACTGGAACACGTGAGGCAATACTGACCTTACGACTTATCTTAGAAGAAAGATTAAGGAAAGGCAAACCTACGTTTCTAGCATTTGTAGACTTAGAGAAAGCTTTTGACAATGTTGACTGGAATACTCTCTTTCAAATTCTAAAGGTGGCAGGGGTAAAATACAGGGAGCGAAAGGCTATTTACAATTTGTACAGAAACCAGATGGCAGTTATAAGAGTCGAGGGACATGAAAGGGAAGCAGTGGTTGGGAAGGGAGTAAGACAGGGTTGTAGCCTCTCCCTGATGTTGTTCAATCTGTA